>NC_063188.1:25227328-25424997 GCF_023159225.1 Perognathus longimembris pacificus
CGAAGATTAAAAGATTATTCATACCCAGTGCTTTAATGGGTATAAAGAAAAGGCATTCTTAGATATTAGTAATGACAAAGCCAACTGAGAAGCAACTTGGCAATAGCCATCAAAATGGAAAATGTCCACATTATTTATTGAGCAATTTCAGAAGAAATCTTTATTTTGCAACTTAGACCAAATATACATACAAAGATATTCATTTCAGCATTGTTTATAATTGCCCAGAAGATAACAGCCTAAACATTCCTCATAAAGAGAACTGAGTGTGGAGGTAGGGGAAGGAAATCTTAGAGGGAGAGTCCTTGCTTAGCATAAGCAAGGTTGGGAGTTCCAGGAAAGGAGTAAACTGAGTTAAGAAATTCTGATAACCCAGTTGGGAATGTGGCTTAGTGGCAGAGTGCTTGCCTAGCATGCGTGAAGACCTGGGTTTGATTCCTCAATACCACATAAACAGAAAAAGCTGGAAATGGAGCTGTGGCTCAAGTGGCAGAGTGCTAGCCTTGAGCAAAAAGAAGCCAGGGAGAGTGCTCAGGCCCTGAGTCCAAGCCCCAGAACTGGGGAAAAAAAGTAATTCTGATACCCTTACTCTAGACTGTTTTAAAAAACAATGAAGTAGGGGCTGGGGATATAGCCTAGTGGCAAGAGTGCCTGCCTCAGATACACGAGGCCCTAGGTTCGATTCCCCAGCACCACATATACAGAAAACGGCCAGAAGCGGCGCTGTGGCTCAAGTGGCAGAGGGCTAGCCTTGAGCGGGAAGAAGCCAGGGACAGTGCTCAGGCCCTGAGTCCAAGGCCCAGGACTGGCCAAAAAAAAAAAAAAAATAATGAAGTAGATCTATATAAGCTGATAGGAGAAAGAAACATATCAATTATTACTAGGAAAGGTGGTTTGAAAATTACAAATTATTTTCCCCAAATTATAAAATAGCACTCTCCCCCAGTTCTACTTTTTCTATTTTTTTTTATTCAACTCCATCCAACTCTTGGCAAGTGTGACTTCTATCATGCTAAATCTACTTTGGGTTTTTTTGTGGGTTTTTTGTTTGTTTCTTTGTTTTGCCAGTCCTGGGGCTTGGACACAGGGCCTGAGCACTGCCCTGGCTTCTTTTTGCTCAAGGCTAGCACTCTGCCACTTGAGCCACAGCGCCACTCCTAGCCATTTTCTATATATGTGGTGCTGTGGAATCGAACCCAGAGCTTCCTGTATACAAGGCAAGCACTTTTACCACTAGGCCATATTCCCAGCCCCACAAATAAAATTCTGAAAAAGGAAGTTGATTGGTGATGATCTGTTTTAACCTATTTTTCAGTAACATGGGAAGCAAAGTCAGCAGCTGACAGTAAAATTGAGGGAAGAGATGAAGACTTGAGGAGCAAATATGGGGCTGGGGATATGGCCTAGTGGCAAGAGTGCTTGCCTCGTATACATGAGGCCCTGGGTTCAATTTCCCAGCACCACATATACAGAAAATGGCCAGAAGTGGCGCTGTGGCTCAAGTGGCAGAGTGCTAGCCTTGAGCAAAAAGAAGCCAGGGACAGTGCTCAGGCCCTGAGTCCAAGCCCCAGGACTGGCCAAAAAAAAAAAAAGAGGAGCAAATATGTATTATGAAGGCAATCTCTGCTGCAGAACCTTGGCCTCTCAAAGTCATGAAACAAACTGTAACTGTGGGTCCTGAAGTGATCTGAGGTGCTTCAGTATCAGCTTATTGGTATTATATACTGATAAAAGTGAGTTTGCACATGTGCAGAAGCTAGATCTGAAATACACCGGGACATGATAGACTATACAGGAGTATAGTCATTCACATATAATGAGACCAAAAGATACTTCTTTTTGTCAGTTGTGGGGCTTGAACTCAGCGCCCAGACACTGTTCCTGGGCTCAAAAGGAGGATATTCTTAGGGGAGGAACACAATGTGGGTGGGATGGAAGGGAAAAGCTGGTAACGGGCAAGAGAAGGGATAACTGTCCAAAAGAAATATACTCATTACTTGACTTATGTAACTGTAACCCCTCTGCACATCACCTCTATAATAATAATTTTAAAAATGAGCTTAAGCACTGGTAGCTTACTCCCTGTAATCCTAGCTACTCAGGAGATTGAGATCTGAGGATTGCAGTTCAAATCCAGCCTGGGCAGAAAAGTCTGTGAGAGTCCTTCTTTCTTTCTTTCTTTCTTTCTTTCTTTCTTTCTTTCTTTCTTTCTTTCTTTCTTTCTTTCTTTCTTTCTTTCTTTCTCTCTCTCTCTTTTTCTTCTTCTTTCTTTCTTTCTTTCTTTCTTTCTTTCTTTCTTTCTTTCTTTCTTTCTTTCTTTCTTTCTTTCTTTCTTTCTTTCTTTCTTTCTTTCTTTCTTTCTTTCTTTCTTCCTTCCTTCCTTCCTTCCTTCCTGTCCTGGAGCTTGGCCTGAGCACTGTCCCTGGCTTCTTTTTTCTCAAGGCTAGCACTCTACCACTTGAGTCATAGCACCACTTCTGGCTTCTTTCTATATATGTGGTGCTCAGGAATCAAATCCAGGGCTTTATGTATATGAGGCAAGCACTTTACCACTAGGCCACATTCCAGCCACTCTGTGAGACTTATCTCCAATAAACTACTCAGAAAAAGGCAGAAATGATGTTGTGACTCAAGTGGTAGAGTGCTAGCCCTGAGCACAAAGAGGCTCAGGGAAAGTTCCCAGGCAGGCTCTGAGTTCAAGCCCAGGACTGGGAAAAAGTGAGCTTGATGATTTGTACCTGGTGCCACTGTGTTACCTGCCTCTTCCTACCTGTGACTTTAATGTTGAGGCTGGAGTATGCTTTTATGACTGGTAAAAAATAATAATAACTGAGACTTCATTTTTGACTCCATGGATTTGAAGTATTCTATGTACATGTCTTTGGTTTCTAGTTCATGTGAGAAGCTATCTCTTAAAAAATAAAAAAAGAAGCTATCTCTTGCCATGTCCTTTATAGAAGAGGAGAATAAAATGTCACATCTGACCTCTCTAAATCCTTATCATGTACTAAACTCTACATTTGTAAGCACTGCTATTTGGGTCCTGTGTTATCCTTTAGTGATTAAACCCTATTCACATGCCACTCTTATTGCAGTACGAAAAAGTTATCTAGAAAGTGGAACAGATCATTAGTGGGAATAAGACACATTGCTCAAAAATGGCACTGGGGGGCTGGAAATATGGCCTAGTGGCAAGAGAGCTCGCCTCATATACATGAAGCCTGGGTTCGCTTCTCTAGCACCACATATCTAGAAAACGGCCAGAAGTGGCGCTGTGGCTCAAGTGGAAGAGTGCTAGCAAAAAAAGGAAGCCAGGGACAGTGCTCAGGCCCTGAGTCCAAACCCCAGGATTGGCAAAAAAAAAAAAATGGCACTGGGGACAAATGGTATATTGAATATGTCACAATGACTCCTCCTACAGAACCTTCACCTCTGTCTTCTCTAGCCAAGGCTTTCAGGAGTGAGGTCGCAACAACCATGAGTACACAGACTCACCCATGTTCTCTAGCTATGCTGATGAGATTGGAGGTGAAACACTAAGAGACTAACCAGAGCATATTACAGTCAAAAGGGTTGGCATCATGAAGTGAAGAAACCTTAAGCTTCAGTTGTGGAGTTTCAGTATGGCCAGCCTTCACTAACAGAACCAGCCAGCAGAGAAAGCCAATTCACAGGAATGAATGAAGCCAATACCCAGAGGGCAAGAGATGAGACTTAGAAAAACTACTTTTCTCCTTCCCGATACCTTTGCCAGATCCAATTCCAGCCCTTTGTGAGATTATGCTCTATCCCAGACTTAGAGTTCCAGAAAGATACTCTGTATTCCCATAATAAAGTCACCTTTTTTCCTATCAAGCTAGCTCAATCAGTTCCTTTACTAACAGCTAAGATCCTCAACTCACTAGCTATGAAGAACATATAAAATTAGATCTCTATTTTAGTGCCTACACAAACACATGTCCAACCAGAGTTAAGATTTCCATTTAAAGGTAATTCAAAAAAGGAGTAAAATAAAATATAAGAGAACATGTATAAAATCTTTGAATCTTGAATGAAAAAGGAAATGATTTAAAATAGTTGCCTCTATAAAAATTCAAAACTTTGGGCTGGGGAATATGGCCTAGTGAAGCCCTGGGTTCAATTCCTCAGCACCACATAAACAGAAAAAGCTGGAAGTTTCTCTGTGGCTCAAGTGGTAGAGTGCTAGCCCTTGAGCAAAAAGAAGCCAGGGACAGTGCTAGTTCCTGAGATCAAGCCCCAGGACTGGCAAAAGAAAAAAAAAAAGAAGAAAAAATGTAAAACTTGTCAGTAGCCAAAATATAATGAAGCGAAAAGGCTTTAAATTGGAATATGTATAACAAATATGAGACGTAAATGCTTAATATTAGTAATTGTTATGGTTTGGATCTAGGTTGTTCCCAAAGGTCTATAGGCTAAAGCTTGGTTGCTGATCTATGGAGCTTTTAGGAGATCCTGGGCCCTATTACAGGAGGTACAGGCCTGCTTGATGAATTTAGCTCACTGGAGGCATGCCCTAGAAGGGAATTTTGGAATTCTAGCTCCTTCTTCTTTCTGCTTCCAGAGCACCATAGCACTGTAGCATTGTCCTACCATGTGGTGGAGATACTACAGGCCTCAAAGCAGGAGCCTAGAGGCCTTTGAAATTGTGAGTCAAAATAAGACTTCCCTCCTTATACATTGATTTCCTCAGGTATTTTGTCAGAGTAACACAAGCTGACTAACATAGTAATGTACACATGACTGTTAGAAACCAATTAAATGAGAGTGACAAGGTAAGCAAATTAGCAAAAGACAAAAATTGGTAAATCACCAAACACAAATGACTTTTAGCCAGTAAATATATGAAAAGATGCTCAACCTGATACTTAATTGAGAAGTAGAGATTCAAATTTCAGATCATCAGATAGTCTTAGCTGTTCTGACATGGGGTTAAATAATCTGAATCCTCCTTTCTTAGAGACAACTGGAAATCATGGGAGCAGAGCCAGTGTATGAGGCAGAGATAATGTTGGCTGCCAAAAACCTGAGCATTAGATCAAGGCAAAGCCCTTAGGACAAAGCTGGTATTGGGATACCAGATGCATGGCCTGAGTGCAGGGCCCAAACCTATGAGTCAGAGGAAAATTCAGACAGCAAAGAATGGGGCACTGTATCTCCTCTCAACTCACCTGCACTTGTTTCTCTGAGCTACAGAATTCCTTTCTTGTGTTCTCTTTCTTCCTTCTGGACTTAATCTGACATTGGCTTCCCTACTAGACCTTAGCCTTTTTCCACACAGTGTCTGGCTTCGACTTTCTGAGAAAAAACTCCTGGAACAACTACTCATTTGCTCTGGTGGCTTTGGTGTGGAGAGGGCCAGGTCCCAAATCACATTAGAATCTTGTTATTAGGACTAATTGCAGAGCCCCCCCCCCCCTCTCTCTCTCTGCAATATTACTGTCTAGTCACAACTCTCGGCAGGTCTATTACTCTGTGTAAATTCTTAAATTGGTATTCTGGATTAGCAATTAACTGCTTGTAAATTTAGTAGGGCTGTTCCATGCCTAGACTTGAACACTCTCTGGGAAGCCAAGAAGACATAGGTTCTGAGTCCTTCAAATTTGAGGAACAGAGCAAAGACACTTTCAGAAATATATATTAGGCCCCGGGGAGGGCTGTTCATGGCAGCCAGCCAGACTGTTCCTTTACCATCTTATCAGTGCAACAGACAAACTTCAAGAGATGCTTCTGAAATAAAGGACTTTGTCAGGGAAAGTAGACTTGCAAGAAATTTTAAGGGAAGATTCTAGATAAAGTATAAAGGATGTGCAAGCATATGGTGGGAGACAACGTTAAGAAGGAAGATGCAGAATAATGGGAAGATGGTCTCTGCCCATGTTTGAACCTCAACCCAGACTCTTACAAGCCATATGACTCTGGGAAGTTCATTAACTTCTGTATAAAATGGAATAATGAAAGTGCTTATGATGTTAAGAGAATAAAATGAACACATTTAGTACACTCCGCAGCACAGAGGAAGCACTCAACAAATGCACCTGACTCTAGAAGAACCATGAATGAAATGAGACTCAGACTTTCTCTAATTCCCACAGGTCTGTATCTACATGGTTTGTTAAATTCCCTGCATTACTGATTTCCAATCCCAGCTCTGTCCTTGTCTAGCTGTGTGACCTTGGATGAGTTTCTCCTAATCTCTCTATGCTTCTGTTTCTCTACATGGAAAAGTAGATGAATATTACAGAAAATGATTAATGACTAAGGCCATTCCTATTCTAACATTCTGATTCCATCATACATTCTTATATTTTTCTTTGATAGTGTGTTATAGGTTGAATTATATTTCCCAAAAAGATATGGTGAACCTTTAACTCTGTCTCTGTAAATGTTACCTTATTTGGAAATAATAACAAAAGTAATCAAGTTAAGAGGAGGTTGTTAGGACAGGACAGTCCCTTATCCAGTATGACTGGTGAACTTATAAGAAGAGTGTAAAGCTGGGCGCTAGTGGCTCATGCCTGTAATCCTAGCTACTCAGGAGGCTGAGATCTGAGGATCGCAGTTCAAAGACAGCCCAGGCAGGAAAGTCCGTGAGACTCTTATCTCCAATTAACCACCAGAAAACTGGAGGTGGTGCTATGGCTCAAGTGGTAGAGCAATAGACTTGAGCTGAAAAGCTCAGGGACAGCGCCCAGGTGCAGAGTTCGAGTCCCACAACCAACCAAAAGAGGAAGAGGAAGAAGAAGGAGAAGGAGGAGGAGGAGGAGGAGGAGGAGGAGGAGGAGGAGGAGGAGGAGGAGGAGGAGGAGGAGGAGGAGGAGGAGAAGAAGAAGAAGAAGAAGAAGAAGAAGAAGAAGAAGAAGAAGAAGAAGAAGAAGAAGAAGACGACGACGACACTAGTCTCGAGTCAGGGACAGTGTCCAGGCCTTGAGTTCAAACCCCATGAATGCCAACTGGGACAAGCTATTCAAGCAATGAATACCTAGACCTTCAGGACAAGGTCAATCCTGAAAATGAGGAACCATGGAGAGGAGTAAGAAGAGTTGAAGTCTCATCTTAGATGGAGTCAATTTAAACTTGCCCTTTCAAAATTAATCAGAGCCTTGAGATCAAGAGAAATAGTTGCTTGCCCACCTAGTGTCCATACCTGTCTATTTTCCATCTGGACAAAAACTTTCATTCTTGCCTTTGTTACTTGCTATTTGTATATATATATATATATATATATATATATATATTAGCCTCTGACTGGTTACTCCCAACCAGTCCACTACCCAATTGCCCCCCCCAAAAGTATCCCTAAACACTCCCTTCCTGCCCCCAGTTATTCTTCCTTCCTTGTAATGGGCCACAACTGGGTTTATGCTCCAAAGGAAACTTTTCTGGCTTGTGGCCAGGGTGTGTTCTCCCATGTCGTTCATATTAACTGGTCCTGTGAACTTGTCAGCCCTTTGCCTGACCCTTCCAAAAGTCTCTTTTAACAGGATAACATCCCTCACCCAGGATGCCACCTGGGAACTTGCAGTTCAAGGCCATCCTCTTACTACCAGCAACTGGAGGCTTCACTTACACTGCTCTCTCCAGTGCATATCTGGATCCTGAAGGCGCCAACCCCAGCAGGAGGTGGCTAGAGGAGACCATGACACCCATTGGCTCTGATAACCATTCTCATGGAAATGATGAGGACCTTTACCAACCAAACTGTCAAGCAAATACTTCTTGGATGGTACCCAGCCAAACAACAAATCAGGGACCCGTGACTACTTTGCCCCTTTACAGCAGGAAGTAGCTCCAGAAGAAACAACCTTCACCCATACTTCCCGCCTGGTACCCCTTCCCTGTTATTAATAAACAACAAATGGGGGAATGTTAGCATTTCCCCAGACTCAGGTCTTCAGCTCCTCCCACTAGCCCCCAGATCCACCCATATCTAATGAGCCACTCCTACTCACTATTAAGACCTACCTACTTCCTCTTTAGCCCCAGAGAGAAGCTGCCACCTGGATAAGGTGCAGCTGCCATGTTGCTCCCTCTCCCATGGGAGATATAGTCCCACTAATAAACCTCCTTATGAACCTTCAAAGAAGAAGAAGAAGAAGAAGAAGAAGAAGAAGAAGAAGAAGAAGAAGAAGAAGAAGAAGAGTATAAAGAGCCCAATGTGGTGGCATACACCCATAATCCAATTTCTCAGGAGGTTAAAGTGGGCCAATCACAAGTTCCAAGCAGCCTAGGCTTCATAATGGGTTTGTAAACAGCCTAGGAAACTAAGCAAGATTCCATCTAAAATTTTAAAAGGGCCAATTGCTGGGCATAATGTTGCATGCCTGTAATCTTAGCATTCAGGAGGGAGCAAGCTCTGAAGGCAGTTTGATTTTAGATTTCGTGCCTCCAGAATTATGAGACAGTAAATTTCAGTAGCTTTCAGCCATTCCATTTGTGATGCTTTGTGTCACTCCCAGGAAACTAATCCAGGAAGTTTTTCCATAAACATCTATCTTGTGCTACTGAACTGTTGCTTCCCAGCCTCCTATCTGTTCTCACTATGTTCATTTCTTAATTAAAGAAAGTTTGGGGCAGCATTCTAAATTCCTGATTTAACAGTTTCATTAAATGATAAAAATTAATGCATGATATACCAGATATTTGGAAAATGTAAATTGCCGGAAGACTAGAGCAGCATCCAGACTAATTACTATGTCTTACAAAAGGCCATGCACGTTTGTCAACTAATTATAATTATAATCAAAAGAATAAAGAGTACTTCCTTGGGGGATACAAAATAAATAAATAACTACAATATTTTCATTAGAGTTGGCAATGTTCCTTTGAACCTATTTGAGTGCTAGACATTGACGTATAAATTAAATGGTTTTATAGTTTAGATTTGATACTTAAAAGAGATTTAGACCATTAGAGAAGAGTGTTTTGGATGTGTCATGTGGGCTTAGAGCTAAAACTCAGTGACAGAGCTTATGCTCAGCATGTGTAAGGCCCTTGGTTCAATCCTCAGCACCAGAGATTGTAAATGTATACTTATAATATGTGATAGTTACAATGTAATGTGAAGGAAATGAATTGTAATTCATCTTAAATCTGAACAAAATAATATTCTAAAGATTTGTTCCCATAAAGACTTATTTCCATATTCCTGTGAGAGAAAAAAGTTTCTCAAAAGTTCAAAAGGCTTGACCACAATATATCCTAGATAGAAGGGTACCAAACTATAAATCACAGGCTGGATCCATCTCATCTTTGGTTTATCTATAGACATGAACTAAGAATCATTTTTATATATTTAAAAGGAAAAAATAAAAAAATGTTTTATGACATATGAAAAGTATATGAAATTCAAATTTTAGTATCCTTAAACAAAGTTTAAATGCAATACAGCCTCCCTCATTCATTCATTTATGTACTTATTGTCTATGGCTATTGTGTACCAAATTATTACAACTTTGTGGCTTAATACAGCACTAATATTTTTTTCCCAGCGTTTATACGTTAGGCGTCTGACCAGGATTTAGCAGGGCCTCTTCTCAGAATATCACCAAGCTGAAGTTTTTGACTGGGGCCAAAATCTTATCTGATCCATTGTCAAGCTCATGTGCTTGTCAGATTGTAGTTACTTGCAGTGGGAGACTAAGACTCCATGCTTTTGCTGGATACCAGCACTTCCTCAAAGCTGCCTACAACATTTGCCTTGCGGACCCTTTGTCTTCAAAGTAAGTAATGAAGTATCTCTTCTCTAACACTTGAATCTCCTTACTGGGACCATCTCCTACCTCCCACCCACAATCCTCTATTAGTTACATCTCCAAAATGTCTTCACAGCTGCACCTAGAATTTGATTAGATAACTGAGATAAAGTACATGTACATCAGGCACTAGAAATCTTGGGGGCCATCTTAAAATTGTGCACACCACACTGCTTTAACTCTAAAATGCCAGGCTTCAGCAGTTGCAACAGAGACCATATGAAGCCACAAAGCTGAAAATACTTGCTACCTGGCTCTTCACAGAAACTATTCTGATGCCTGTCCCATATTATGGTAAATCACAAATTGAACTATGATACTGGTTCAGCAAATAGCCCAAAATCTGGGACAATGTAACAGAACGAAGAAGGGCAGAGGAAGGGGATAAGGGAGTGGGAAAGGAAGAGGGAGAGGGAGAGAATGGGGAGGGGAAGGAAAGAGAACACTGGACTAAGGTACTTTTTCAAATAAATCATGTTAAGCACACACTACAGAATATTAAAATACCTCATATAATGTCATAAAACTTCACATGTGTTTAATTCTAACATATTTGCTTTTGTTTCTGTGTCATTCTTGGGATCAAATTCGCAGCCTTGTGCATGATAGGCAAGCATTCTACTACTAAGCTATATCCCAAGTTTTTGTCTTTATCATTTGTATTCACTGATTGTCTCTACAAGTATTCAAAATCCTTCTGACTTACCCTCCTAAGTGCTGATATTACTAGTGTACTCCACCGCACCTGGTTCATATATTTGCTTCTTTTTGAAGCAGTAAAAACATGTAGTTGAAGTGTCCTGTTACAGCCTTCTCTGATTCCACTCTAGATGTAGCTACTAGCTTTTTATCATTCTTCCATCCACTAAGAGTATATAAGTCTGTTTTGGTATGTTCCAAAACTTTACAGAAGTGAAGTAATACAGTATACATTCTACAACTTATCCCAGTGTGTTCAGGAAATTTATTAAATTAATGTAAAGGTAGTTATAATTTGTTCATTTTTACTGCTATATGGTAACCTATTGTAAAAATAGTCCATGGTTTATTTCTATTCTACTGATTATAAAATTTGGATTGTATCCAGTCACTTAATATTACAAACAATACGGCTATGAATATTTTTGTGTAGCTCTTGATTCAAATATGAAAAGGTATCTAGTATATTTGCTTGGAATTAGAATGTCTTACTCTTACATACATGTATGTTTCTTTATTAGATGTTACCAAATTCCTCTCTAAGAGGTTATGCCAATTTGTGTTCCTATTAATAGTGAATGACTTCCTTTTCTCCAAAGTCTTTACAAATAACTAGCAATATCAGGCTTTTCATTTTCGCCTGTCTCTTGGGCATAAAGTGGTCATTGTCATTTAATTTTATAGCTTTTTCAGTACAACTTATATTAAATATTTCCATATCTTTAAAATGATGTGTATTTCTTTATGTATTCAGAATACAAAACCTTTATTATTTGTATTCATTGATTCATAGTCTCTACAAGTATTTGGTTCTTTAGTATAAGCAATGAGCAAGGCATTGTTAAAAGCCAAAGAAGGATATGGCAGACAACAGAACAAAGCTGCTCTCAAGGAGCATGTATGCTAACTAGTAGGGAGACAACAATAAAACAGCAAACATAAACATCAGCACTTCCTCAAAGTGATGAAGACTATGCAGAGGAGGCGTCATTTAGACAAAGAAATTGGTGCATTGAAGGAGAGAGTCAAATGTATATTTGAACACACACTAGTTTAGGCAGATGATGATAAAGTATCATAGGTCTGAAGAAGAAGCAATCAAGTTGCAAATATCTTTTCCCATTGTTTATTTTCTATGCACAAGTCTTAACCATTTAATGAAAACTTATTTTTTATTTTTTATTTCATTTATTTATTTATTTATTTTTTGCCAGTCCTGGGCATTGGACTCAGGGCCTGAGCACTGTCCCTGGCTTCTTTTTGCTCAAGGCTAGCACTCTTCCACTTGAGCCACAGCGCCACTTCTGGCCATTTTCTGTATATGTGGTGCTGGGGAATCGAACCCAGGGCCTCATGTATACAAGGCAAGCACTCTTGCCACTAGGCCATATCCCCAGCCCCTAATGAAAACTTATTAAAATTTCACTTTGTGGATAATCAATTTGTATTGGGTTTATGAGATCCTTTCTTATCAAAATGTCATAAAGATATTTGTCTATGCTGTGTTTTGAAGGTTTTCAAGTACTTGTCACATAAAATAAAAATAGGCTGAGCACCAGTGGCTCACACCTGTAATCTTAGCTACTCGGGAGACTGAGATTTGAGGATAGAGATCCAAAACCAGCCCAGGTAGGAAAAGTCCAAAAGACTCTTATCTCCAATTAACCACCAAAAAGCCAAAAGTGGAGCTGTGGCTGACGTGGTAGAGTGCTAGCCTTGAGCAAAACAGCTCAGGGACTGTGGTCAGGCCCTGAGATCAAGCCTAGGACCAGCACAAAAAGAAAAACAGTTTGATTTTGTATACAAAGGGTGGTTTCGATGTTAATTTATTTTCCATGTGGGTAACTAGTGATTCTAGGAACATTTATTAAATAATTCCTAAGTGAATTGCTTGGGTATCAAGTTCCTATATTCTAGGTCTGTTTCTGAGCTCTCTGTAACCTCTTCCATTACTCTGTTTGTCTCTGCATCATTTTCATTGCTATAGCTTATAAAACTGTTGACATCTCATAGAGATATTGTATCATGGGGCTGGGAATATGGCCTAGTGGTAAAAGTGCTCGCCTCGTATACATGAAGTCCTGGGCTCGATTCCTCAGCACCACATACATAGAAAAAATCAGAAGTGGCACCGTGGCTCTAGTGGTGGAGTGCTAGCCTTGAGCAAAAAGAAGCCCGGAACAGTGCTCAGACCCTGAGTTCAAACCCCAGGACTGGCAAAAAAAAGTATATTGTGTCCCATGAATATTATCTTGGCTATTCTTGATCCTATTTGGAATTTTAGTTAAAATTATATTAAATCTCAAAATGATTTAAGAGAAATATGAAATCTTTATATTCACAATCTTTCTATAATGAACACATTTTACCCCTGAATTTATTTGGATTTTCTTTTTTTGTTTAATTTAATTTATTTATTAATTGAACACAAATTTTTAGACAAGGTGTTGTGAAAAAAGGGTACAGTTACATAGTAGGGCAGTGTGTACATTTCTTGTGACATCTTACACCCTGTTTTTCTATCCCTTCTCTAGGTCAGGTAGACATATATGCAATATACAATGTATCAAGAACATATACAGTAGCCATGTGGCCACGCCCAAGAAAGTTCACCTAGGGCTTTAAATGTAATGTCGACATTAGACAATATGTCGACAGTAGTCTTATATGAACGTACATACATAGTTTTGAGTTATTGTATTCCACTGAGAGGTCAATTTTTGAACTTTATATGTTGAGTAATTGGTTTTAGTTACATACTGTTGGGTCGCTGCCCCAATCCTGTGGGGAATACTATTTGACAAACAGTTTTTGGTTTCACAGACCAGGTCTCTACTGTCTCTCTATCTCCCTTTCTTAACAGTCATATATCAGGGAGATCATGCCCCTTTGTTTTCTGTGTTCTAGGCTTGTCTCGCTCAACATTATTTGTTCGAGTTCTGACCATTTCCCTGCGAATAACAATATTTCACCACTCCTAATCGCTATGTAGTATTCCATTGTATATAAGTACCATATTTTTTGGATCCATTTGTCTGTGGAGGGGCATCTGGGTTGTTTCCATATTTTGGCTATTGTGAATTGTGCCATGATAAACATGGAAGTACAAATGTCTTTTTGATATCTTGGGGTTTGCTGTTTAGGATAGATGCCTAGGAGTGGTATGGCTGGGTCATAGGGTAGGTCTATATTGAGCTTTTTGAGAAACCTCCATACTGTTCTCCAAAGTGGCTGTACTAATTTGCACTCGCACCCACAATGGAGAAGGGTTCCTCTTTCCCCGCACCCCCTCCAGCATTTGTTGTTGCCTGAGTTCTGAGTATAGGCCATTCTAACTGGGGTGAGGGTTGTTTTTATTTGCATTTCCTTTACTACCAGGGATGTTGAACATTTCCTCATATGTTTCTATGCCATTTTTATTTCTTCTCCTGTGAAGTCTCTCTTTAGCTCCTTTGCCCATTTCCTAATTGGTTTACTGGGCTTGGAGGGGCTTAGTTTTTTGAGTTCTCTGTAGATGACAGATATTAGGCCTTTGTCTGTTGCTGTGCTGGTAAAGATCCTTTCCCATATGGTTGGCTGTCTTTCTGTTTTGGTGGCTATGTCCTTAGCTGTGCAGAAACTTTTTAATTTGTAGTAGTCCCATTTGTCGAGTCTCTCCCCTACTTGTTGTGCCCCTGGGACTCTATTCAGTAAGTTCCTTCCTGTGCCTATAAGTTCTAGCATCTTTCCTACTCTGTCCTTCAGTAGTTTCAAGGATTCAGGTCTGATATTGAGGTCCTTGATCCATTTTCCATTGATCTTGGTGCATGGTGATAGGCTTGGGTCTACTTTGAGTTTTCTGCATATGGCTGCCCAGTTCTCCCAGCACCAGTAGTTGAAGGGGCTGTGTTTATTCCATTGTATGTCTTTAGCTCCTTTGTCGAATATCAGCTGGCTGTAAGAGTGCGGTTTTATTTCTGGATCTTCAATTCTAATCCATTGGTCTTCCGATCTGTTTTTATACCAATACCAGGCTGTTTTTGTTATGATGGCCCTGTAGTAGAGCTTGAAGTCTGGTATTGTGATACCTCCTGCACTGCTTTTTTTTTGCCTAGAATTGCTTTGGCTATTGTAGGTCTTTTGCTGTTCCATATGAATTTATGGATTGCTTTCTCTATTTCAGTGAAGAATGTGACTGGGATTTTGATAGGGATTGCATTGAATTTGTATAACAATTTGGGCAATATGGCCATTTTCACTATATTGATTCTGCCTACCTGTGAGCATGGGAGGTCTTTCTATCTCCTTGTGTCTTCTTTGATTTCCCTTATTAGATTTTTGTAGTTTTCATTAAATAGGTCCGTCACGTCCTTGGTTAAGTTGATCCCTAGGTACTTTATTCTTTTTTTGGCTACTGTAAATGGAATTGTTTCCATAATTTCCTTTTCTGTTTTTATATTGCTGGTGTACAGAAAAGCTGCTGACTTTTGTGGATTGATTTTGTATCCTGCTACTTTGCCAAATTGGTTTATTAGGTGTAGGAGTTTGGGGATTGAGTTTTTTGGGTCCTTCAGATCTAAGATCATGTTGTCTGCGAATAGGGATAACTTGATTTCTTCCTTGCCGATGTGGATCCCTTTGATGTGCTCCACTTGCCTTATTGCTATGGCTAGGGATTCCAGTACTATGTTGAAAAGAAGTGGGGAAAGTGGGCATCCTTGTCTTGTTCCTGAGTTTAGGGGGAATGATTTAAGTTTCTCTCCATTTAATATATTAGCAGTTGGTCTGTTGTATATGGCTTTTATTGTTTTGAGGAATGTTCCATCTATTCCTGTTCTCTCCAAAGCTTTTAATGGGTATGGATGTTGTATTTTGTCAAAGGCTTTTTGGGCATCGACTGAGATAACGATGTAATTCTTATTTTTAGATCTGTTCATGTGGTGAATTACGTTGATTGATTTTCGGATGTTGAGCTATCATTGTGACTGTGGGATGAAGCCTACTTGGTCATGATGTATGATTTTTTTGATCAGTTTCTGGATCCTGTTAGCTAATATTTTATTAAGGAGCTTGGCGTCTGTGTTCATTAGTGATATTGGTCTGTAGTTCTCTTTTTTTGTTGGGTCTTTGCCTGGTTCGGGAATGAGTATGATATTAGCTTCATAGAATGAGTTTGGGATTTCTCCCTTTGTTTCTATTTCGCGGAAGAGTTTGAGGAGTATTGGTATTAGCTCCTCACTAAAGGTTTTGTAGAATTCGTTGGTGAATCCATCTGGGCCTGGGCTTTTCTTTGTTGGGAGGTGCTTGATTACCTCCTGTATCTCACTGTAAGTTATTGGTTTATTTAGTTGATTTATTTCTTCTTGGTTCAGTTTGGGCAGTTTGTACTTCTCTAAGAATTGATCCATTTCTGTAAAATTATTGTTTTTTGCTGAGTAGAGGTTTTGGAAATAGCTCCTTATGATTGTTTGAATATCGCATGTACTTATTGTAATTTTTCCGGTGGAGTCCTTGATTTTACGTATATGAGTCTCTTCTCTTCTTTTTTTTGTAAGTCTTGCAAGGGGTCTGTCAATTTTGTTTATTTTCTCAAAGAACCAGCTTTTAGTCTTATTTATTTGTTGAATAGTCTTTCTATTTTCAATCAGATTTATCTCTTCTTTAATCTTTGCGATCTCTCCCCTCCTAGTCGTTTTAGATTCTGTCATTTCTTGTTTCTCCAGTTGTTTTAGTTTCATCGTGAGGTTATTCACCTGCTCTGTTTCCATTCTTTTAATATGAGTGCTGAGAGCAATGATCTTGCCCCTCAGTACTGCCTTAGCTGTGTCCCATAGGTTTCTTTGTGATGTGTTTTCATTGTCATTGTGGCTTATGAATTTGTTGATTTCATCTTTAATTTGGTCTGTGGCCCAAGTGTTGGATAGCAGTGTGGGGTTTAGCCTCCAAGAATGTGTATAGCCTCTGTGGTATCCTTTGTTATTGAGGGTTACCTTTAATCCACTGTGATCAAGATATAATACATGGGATGACATCAATACTTTTGTATTTGCTGAGGTTCTTTGTGTGGGCTATGACGTGGTCTATTGTGGAATATGATCCATGGGCTGCTGAGAAGAAGGTGTATTGGGTCTCTGTAGGGTGGAAGATTCTGTATAGGTCTGTCAGATCCATTTGGGATATGGTGTTACTTAGGTCCTCCGCTCCCTTGCTGATCCTCTGGGTGTTGGATCTGTCTCTTGGAGAGAGTGGGGTATTAAGGTCACCCACCATGATTGTGTTTGCGTCTATCTTGTTCTGTAATTCTGTGAGAATTTGCTTGACATATGTAGGGCCTCTTTTGTTCGGTGAGTATACATTTATCACCATGATGTCTTGATTCTGGAGTTTTCCTTGTATTAATATGTAGTGTCCTTCTTTGTCTTTTTGAGTTGATTTTAATGAAAAGTCCAGCTTATCTGAGATCAGGATGGCTACACCTGCCGTTTTGGTAGGTGCGTTTGCTTGGTAGATGTTGCTCCATCCTTTCATTCGGAGCCTGTTTTTGTCTCTTGCTGTAAGGTGGGTCTCTTGTAGGCAGCAGGTGTCAACTTTTTGTTTGTGGATCCATCCTGCCAGTCTGCTCCTCTTTATTGGAGAGTCTAAACCATTTGTATTTAAAGAGATCAAGGATAAGGGTGTTTTTTCTCCTTCCATTTTCTTGTTGGGCTGTTTTTTCCTCTTTTTTTTTTCTTGTCTTTAGTGAGCTGTTCTTTCTGTTGGGCTTTGGCTTTTGTAGTTTCTTTCTGTTTCTGTCTGTGTGTCTTGTACGATCTCTGTTGGGTGGGGGTCCCCTCTTAGAATTCGCTGTAGGGCTGGTTTTTTATTCACATATTCCTTTAGCTCTTTGGTGTGGAAAGATCTGGTTTTCCCTTCGAATGTGAACTCCAATTTCTCTGGATATTTGATTCGAGGTTGCATATTGTTAGCCTGAAGTACTTGGATGGTGTTCTTCCACTCACTTCGTGCTTGGTAAGTTTGTGTGGATAGGTCTGCTGTTATTCGAATCCTCTTCCCATTGTAGAAAATTTCTTTCTTCACTTTGGCTGAATTCAGAATTTGCTCTTTAATCTTGAGATCTGAAGTCTTGAATATTATGCGCTTTGGGGTGGCTTTTCTGGGGTCTGGCCTGCCAGGTGTCCTGTAGGCTTCGGTTACCTGGATGGGTTCCCTTGTGAGATTGGGGAAGTTTTCTGCAATAACTTTATTGAGAACACGTTTAAGCCCTCTGCTCTGGTATTCGGCTCCTTCTTCTATTCCAATTATGCGCAGATTATATCTCTTGTCTTTGTCCATTAGTTCCTGGATTAGTCTGCCCTGAAGCTTCACCGTTTCTTGGAGTGTGGTCATTTTCTGGTTGTTGTCGGCTGCTTCATCGTCCAGGCGAGAGATTCTGGATTCCATATGGTCAATTCTTTGTGCTGTGGATTCAATTGCGGAGTATATGGATGTCAGAGAGCTATTTATGGTTGTCAGATCAGCTCTGATCGTGGAAATTTCTTCCTTTAAAGAGTTGTATTTTAAATCTATTTTTTTCATGCATTTCAATTCTCAGGATGTTAAGGTCTTCTTTAAAGGAGGCTTGCATTGTATCCATTTTTGCTTCCATTCCTTTAAAGAAGGCTTGCATTGTATCCATTTTTGCTTCCATTTCTTTCTTGGCTTCCTGGGTGTCCTTCAAGATTTCTGCTCTAAACTACTGGAATTGTTTTCTGATTTCATTTCTGATGCTTTCCATCATTCCTGTTAACATGGCCTCATTTGCTTTTTTATTCTCCATCTCCTCTTCAGTCGTGCTGCTTTTTGGAGCTGGCGAGTTGGCTTGCTCTTTGATGAACTGTGTTATGTTTCTTTGTGATTTGCGCATCTGGAGATCTGTGGATGGCTTCTCAGGTTTGGTTTGTAGCTCTGCCCTCCCTCCTGTGTAGGCGCGTCTACCAGAGCAGGTGCTGCCGCTGTGGCCCTGCCCACCTGTGCGGGGTACACCTACCAGAGTGGGCGCTGTCGCCGGGGGCCACCCACCTGTGCGCTGTGTTCCCGCTACAACAGGCGCTGGCGCTGTGGCCCCGTTCACTTTAGCAGGGTACGCCTCCCAGAGCAAGCCCCGGGTTGTTGGGTTGTGTTTGCGCCCTCCCGCTAGTCCGTTGTGGGGGGCGGTATGTGTGGGGCCAGGTGGGATCAACTGTCTGGGTGCGGGTTAGTGCCCTCAGACTGCGCCTCCACTGCGAGGGGGGCACGTGATCAGGCCCAGGTGTCCCTGCTGTGCTGGTATTGCCCACCAGCACCTGTGATTTTAGTTGTAAGAGTCCGCGAGGTCCAGGCGCCTCGGGTGGGGCTTGCTCTGCCGGCCGTCCCGTGGCCCCTGTTGGGAAGGGGGCAGGGCCGATTCGGCCAGTTCAGGAACCTGTGCGGCCTTGGGGCTGCTCCGGCTTCCCCTGTTAAACTGAATTCCCAGCGCCTGATGGGAGCTTCCCGCCTGATTTGGGGGTTCTTTGTTCCCTCGGGGTGGGGAGGGGGAGGGAGGGAGTTCTAGCTTCTTTGTAGGGCTTGGGTCTCTGATAGCTGGTCTCCCGTTGGGGGAGAGGGGGTAATGGGGGACTCACTGATCCTGGATTGTGTGTGTGTCCCGCGCAGCCGTTGGTCCTTCAGGGGGTGGCGAAGTGTCGTGGTGGCCTCCCCGGCTCCCCCCTTCTGCCGCGCTGGGTTCCCCAGCTGCCGTCCGTCAGATCCCAGTGTGGATCCGAACTTCTCGTCCCCGCCGTCGTATGTCATTGTCCACACCCTCCCTAGTGTCCGTGGGGTCCCGCTGTCTGGATTCTGCGCTCCCGGCAGCCTGTCTGCCGATCTCCGGGTTCCCCTTTCCCAGCCTGGCCCTGTTTGGGCCAGGGTCGGCTGGTGGGGGGAGGGTGCCCCGGAGATTCTCCGGCTCCGTGTAGGTTTTCGGCTCTTCTTTTTTACTCCTTTGTGTTTTCCTGTGTATCTCCACTGCTTTTGGCTGCTCGTTTTGCTGGGTGTTGGGTGTTGGAGTTCCCAGCTCACTATTCAGGTGGAGTGAGTCAGGGTGCCTCCCTACTGTGACGGCGCCATCTTTCCTCCTCTCTGGATTTTCTTTAATGTTATTCTGAGAAGATTTATACTCACATACAGGTAGTACTCTACCACTATAGCCACAGTTCTACTTGTGTTTTTTGGTTTTTGTTTTTTGTTTTTGCCAGTCCTGGGGCTTGAACTCAGAGCCTGGACATTGTCCCTGAGCTTCTTTTGCTCAAGGCTAGCTCAGCTTTACCACTAGAGCCACAGCACCACTTTCAGTTTTTTCTGTTAATATGGTACTGAGGAATTGGACCCTAGGCTTCATGCATGCTAGGCAAGCACCCTACCACTAAGCCTCATTCCCAACCCTCGGTTAAGGTTTTCCAAAGCCTTTTGGCTCATTCTGAATCAGGAAATGTAATGAATCTATATCCCTTGGATGAACCTGTTTCACTAACCATTGTAAGTTGGATACATTCAATAATTTCATGAGGCTTACAGATTCCCTAAAGCATATCCTCAGTTATGCTCCAGTGTAATGAAAAATAAAACCTCATAGGTTCAACACTCCCCTTCAACAAATTGTTTGCTGTTGCTGCAGTTTGCGTTTTTCCACCTATTATCCCTACACTATTGGCTCATTGTTTCTTTTCTTATCAATGGACCAGAGCACTGCTGTGCATCATAATTCTCTGCTGGTTCTTTTTTTCAATACTTATTTATTGTCAAAGTGATGTACACAGAGGTTACAGTTTCATACATAAGGCAGTGGGTACTTTTCTTGTACAATTTGTTACCTTCTCCCTGCTGGTTATTTAAGCCCCAGGCAATTAAGCCTATCCAGTGTGATTCCTCTCTGAGATTTTCACCATCAGTCCCTGTGAGTCATCACTTTTTTTTTTTTTTGGCAGTCCTGGGGCTTGGACTCAGGGCCTGAGCGCTGTCCCTGGCTTCTTTTTGCTCAAGGCTAGAACTCTGCCACTTGAGCCACAGCGCCACTTCTGGCCATTTTCTGTATATGTGGTGCTGGGGAATTGAACCCAGGGCTTCATGTATACGAGGCAAACACTCTTGCCACTAGGCCATATCCTCAGCCCCGAGTCATCACTTTTCCCAGGCCTATAGGAACTAACCTAATGGTATATTTGCTCCAACCATTAGGAGTCTACAAGAATAAGTCCTATATTCCAAGAGCATGCCCTCAACCAATCAATTCTCCCTTATCTAGTCTTGTGTTTTTGCCCCACTAATCAAATACTCTCAAAATCCAGTCTGTGGCTCTTTTCTGATTCCCACCAGCATGTATTGGCTAGTTACTTCAACCACATGAAGGTATCTTACTCAGCACATCCCAGGTTAGGTTCTACCCTGATGTAACTGTAGTTATTCGTTGTATATCTACGCAAATAGGTGGAAGGAAAACTTATGGGAAGAGAATTTCTTACTGCTTCCCCACAAAGGGGAAGATAGTGATCAGGGATAGGTGAACTACATCTGCCACTTAACTATGCCCATGTTACAGGAGCCTAGATTTATTTGTCTAACCAGAGCCTTCACTGTGGCATAATAGACTTGACTTAGATGAGCACTGAGTCCTCTTGGAAGCTGGGTCACTCTTGGAAGCTGAGTTTCATCTTTAGCTTCTTCTGCACCCCCGTTGAAGAAGAGGACCTCTCTGTGAGGAACCAAAGACTTATGGCACCCACACTTCATGTTCCCTTGTCAATTGCCCTCAGTACTTTTATTATTACTCCATAGGGGGTCATCCAGCATCTTTGTGGCAGAGATAGCCACTTCTGCTTTCCATAGTGCCTGCCAGGGCATTTTCTTTTACTGGGAAAATCCTCCAAAGACACTAACAGTGAAAGCTTTAGTGAGTGGGCTACCATTTGATTATCTGTGGCCCATACAGCCTTTACCTGGGATAAAGTCTTCATTTCAGTCTATAATGCAGTGTCAATGCTGAAGCATAGCCTTGCTCTCACAGACCAGTCCCAGTATCACTTGTATCAGTTCAGATCATTTGGGAAGCAGGCACTGAAGCTGAGTCAGGAGAGTAAGAGACTTTAGTGAGAGGATGGGTAAGAAATGCCTTAGACCATGATACAGATTTGACAGGTATGAACAGAAGGGGTGAAGGCAGCATAATGGGGAACAGAGAGTCTCAGACTACAGTGCAGTCAGGCAAAGTCTAATCCCTAAATATCAGAAAGCCCAGGACTCTGTTGTTAGCCCTGTTCCCTCCAGCCCCACTCAGTCTCTAACTAATCCTTTCCATTTGCATGGTTTCAAATTTCTATCTGCAGCCCTGACCTTTCCTCTGAGCTCTAAACTTAAATATTTAATTTCTGTTCTCATGATTTGAAGATTCCACCTTAAGAGCGCCTGAACTGAACTCTTCCTAGATTCTCTATTATCTCATTAGATAGCCACCAATATTCAGTCAGTTTCCAAGACCATTGTCATTGAAAGCTTTCTCTCCTTTCCCCTGTATATACAGTGTATTAAAAAGTCCTGCTGTTTAGGGCTGGGAATGCAGCTTAGTGGTAGAGTGCTTGCCTAGCATGCATGAAGCCCTGGATTCAAGTCTGCAGTGCCACATAAACAGAAAAATCCAGAAGTGGCACTGTGACTCAAGTGATAGAGTGCTAGCCTTGAGTGAAAAAGTTCAGGGATGGAGCCCAGGCCCTGAGTTCAAGCCCCACGATTGAACAAAAAAAGTTCTGCTGTTGCTAGGTGGGTGGCTAACACCCATAATCCAAGCTACTCAGGAGGCTGAGATCTGAGGATTGTAGTCCGAAGCCAGCCTGGGCAGGAAACTCTTAGTCTTTTATCTCCAATAAACTACTCAGAAAATGCTGGAAGTTGAGTTGTGGCTCAAGTGGTAGAGTGCTATTCTTGAGCAAAAGAATTTCGGGGACAGTGCCAAAGCCCTGAGTTCAAGCTCCAGGAATAACACTTTAAAATCAAGTGTCACAGAGAATACAATCTTGGATTAGCCAGGAAAAGTGACTGGTGATGAACAACTGGGCAGGAATGTTCTGCTTCCGAATGGCTAGGGCATAGCTTTCTGGATCCTATTTGTCTATGAAGGTGCAAGAATGAGTTGGAGGGTTAAAAAAATCTAACAGTACATTCTGAGTGTATAGGGCACCTAACATCCCAGGAGATTTCCCACATTGCCTTGCCTGGGTTCTGTGTGCTGAAGAGCAAGCTAAAAATTTTCTTGAAAAGTACAAAAGACAACCTCCTGTCCACCTACATTGTTTGGCACACTGGCACCTTTCTGCTGCCCCTGGTCACAGTTGATAGGAGTCTAAAGTCCAGGCCCAATATACCTGTCCTGTAGTTTCAGCTTCAAGTGATGAGGGGTGACCTGATACCAGGTGTCCCATGATGAAGAAGACATATCCACAAGTGACCCAAAGGTCATGGTCAAAGGTCAAGAACAGGTAGAGGTTGAGAGGGTTCTAAACCAGGGTGCTGGTAAGAACCAAGTTGGTACCCCCCATAGTTAAATTGAAGCTCTATTATCTTGGTGTGGGCCCAGGTATGAGGACAGTTGGACAGCCAGATGGACTCCTGGTAGAAGCCAGCAAGAATTGACTAGAGAGGCTTTACCTGTACATCATGGGCCCTGGATGTGAATCCACCTGTTGCTGCTCAGGAAGCACAGTGTGGGGCCACTTACTATGACTTGTGTCTCAGCTGAGAAGGACTTGGCACCATCTGAGTGAGATTGGCACTGTTATGAACTCCAGGAGTCCACATACAGTGACCTGTTGTAAAGCATGATTTGAAAACAGAAAGAAAATCGAGGAAAGGTAAATGGAGGACATGCTACTTTCTGAGCGCCTGGTAATGGGGGCTCCTATGGTTGGGCAGGAAGCTCTGACTTTGTGCTTGTGGTCAACCCCCTTCTTGGGTATGTCCCTTGTGTCCTTTTAGGCTTTGTCACTGAGGGAGAATTCTCTATAGCTGTTGGGTATTTAGAAGCCCTAGGCCTTGTGTGTGTGACAGGCTGGCTGGCAGCCACTAGGAGCTTGATGCTTCTCAGGCCAAGCCTTCCTGTAGTATCCATTGAAAGAATTCAATGTATATTCTACAAAATTAAGAACAGTGAGAGAAGGGGTGGGTTGGGAGGGGTAGGTGAGAATTATGAAAGGGGAGACATTGATCAAAATGCATTGTATTCATAAACTATTTTGTTAAATTGCAATTCATTTCTATAACTACTTAAAGTTAATAATAATAATAATAATAATTATAATGTTCTAGTTGAAAATAAATTGGGAAGTGGCGATGGCTCAAGTGGTAGAGTGCTAGCCTTGAGCAAAAGGAGCTCAGGGACAGTGCCTAGGCCCAGAGTTCAAGCCCCAGGATCAGAAAAAAAGAATTTCCACTGAGGTGTGAATGTGGGTTCACTGCATCATGGGGAATATATTACAGTTTTGTTTGCCAAGTCTCACAGGGAATTTCTGTAATCCCTGTCTTCTGTTTTAAAGTATTATGAGGAATTCCTTGAAAACAGAAATTAAAAATTACATCTTATGCACATGAAAAAGAAGTCACATTAAGGCATGAGGATGTAGTTCAGTCATAGTTATGCATTTAGCACCTGTGAAGCTCTTACTTTCAATTCTCAGAACCAAAGCCAAAGCTAAAATAACCAGAATATCGCATTGTACCTAATAAATACTTACAATATTAAATATTAAGTGTCAATTATAAAAATGCACCATTTTCTTTTGTTTTATTATCAAAGTTTTTTTTTTTTAATTCTATTTCTTAAATATTTTCAGTAGCTTTCTATAGCCACTGCCACCACCAAAATTCATCTGACCTCTAACATGGAATACCCCAAGAATCTCTTACCTTTGCCTTTAGTCCCTTCTGCTTCATTATAATTCCAGACTTTTTATTGCCAGTCCTGGGGTTGAACTCAGGGCCTAAACACTGCCTCTGGCTTCTTTTTTCGCAAGGCTAGCACTCTACCAGTTGAGCTGCATACAGCACTACTTCTGGCTTTTTCTATATATGTGGTGCTGAGGAAGCACTCTACCACTAGGCCATATTCCCAGTGCTCAGACTTTCTGTTGTGGATACATATGGACAGTGCAGCCATCTGGACCTGAGGGTTGATAGTGAGAAGGGGTGTGTTCAATCTGTCTTCTACCTAGGTTCTGAAACTTACATAATTTGTGAGACTTAGTTCTAAAAAAATGAAAAAAAATAATTGAAAAGTCTATAAGAGAAAAAGTTACAAGGAAGCTGACTGTCCACATGAGATGAGTGAGATGCTCTAGAACAAGATTTATTAATCATGACTCAAACACACATTTACTGCTTGCTCTGTTGTTATTGATCTGTGCCCTATAAACTTAGGATTCCAAACATTTTTATTTAAGGGAATTTGCATTTTGGAGAAAGAATACACAGCACTTATAATGATCTACGCTGCATTTTTTGCTCTATTTTGAGCAGGAGAGAAATTCTGTTTTTATCTGGGCATCAATAAGAACCACATTTTCTGTAGACAATTCTGTACTTTGGAAGAATTTTCATCCTTTGTCAACCATACTGTGGATGACACTTCCAGTGTCTAGTACTACAGGTCAGATCCAGGTTCTCTGCTCTTTAGGCATGGCACTAGATGACTCAGCATGGCAGTTTCAGGAAGCCAATCTGTCATTGTACAGCAAGTACAGTGCATGGCAGTGACTACAAACCACATATCAATCCTAATTTTCTGGCTTTCCTCATTGTCAGTGGTTATATAAGATGCTAACTCTTGGGGAAACTGGGAAGTTTGTGTAACTTTTCTCTAAGTCTGAGATTACACCAAAACAGAATGAAAATCACAGTACATGAAGAGTAAACATATTGCTTAATCAGAAAAAATGCCATGTTATTGTGAAAATGAAGCTAAATAGGAACATGTCTCCAAAATAGCAAAATGCGATGTATTTCTTTTCCTCAGCTCCATTCTCCAGAGGCAATCAGTTATCATTTGCATACATATATGTACTATATGTGTGTATCCTTTTGCTCATGCATGTGTACATTTTTTACTATTTTGGTCCTGCTTTTTATGACTGAGCTGCACATTTTATTTTATTTTTAAAGTATTTTTCATGAACAATTATTACATTTTTAAAATTGAAAACTTTATGTTTAAGTACTTATACAAAGAAGTTGCCATTCAATAAAGTAGCATATGGATACGGTAAATCTTTTTTTTTTTTTGCCAGTCCTGGGCTTTGAATTCAGGGCCTGAGCACTGTCCCTGGCTTCTTTTTGCTCAAGGCTAGCACTCTGCCACGTGAGCCACAGCACCACTTCTGGCCGTTTTTTATATATGTGGTGCTGTTTCATGTATCCAAGGTGAGCACTCTTGCCACTAGGCCATATTCCCAGGCTGAATATGGTCAATCCTGATCAATGTTATCCCAGAACTGTACATTTTAGCTGTCTATATACACACATACACACATGCGTGCGCGCGCGCACACACACACACACACACAATCGAATTCTTTCATTGTTTTGTTGAATATCAGTTTGCCAGTCTCTACGGATTGCCACTTAGATGGGGTCATATTTTTCACTATGACAAAGAAATGCCTATGAATCTTTGTGTAGATAGGCAGGGGTATTCGCCTTTACTTGGTCTTAAAGTCATCTTCTTGCTCTATATTCTAGCTGGACAGTGAGCAAATCTGCATGAGCTATGGTGTCGTCAAGTCCTCTGTAAGGAAATGAGTTTAACTGGGGAAGTAGTAGAGCCCCTAACCCTCTCACCTCATGGTAGAGGATACATTCTAGTGGCCAGAATGCTTATGTGGTATAGATGGGCTGTACACTTCTTGAGAAAGGATATTAATGTTGAGGAAGTATCAGTTTTTACTGTCTAGCTCTGTGCTTTTAATACAGTATCTATCATTCATCCCATATTTTTGGCTCACTGGTTTCAGTTTAATTTAACAAACATTAGGATCATGTTTTAATATATCTCAGTCACTTTTTTTTTTGTTGGTCATGGGGCTTGAACTCGGGGCCTGCGCGCTGTCCCAGCTCAAGGCTAGCACTCTACTACTTTGAGTCACAGCTCTACTTCTGGTTTTCTGGTGGTTAACTGGAGATAAGAGTCTCACAGATTTTTCTGTTTCTTGCTTGGCCTGGTTTCAAACCACAATCTCAGCCTCCCGAGTAGCTAGGACTACAGGCATGAGCCACCAGCGAGAGCAACCAGCTCCTGACTCACTCATTCTTTTAATTGTATTACAAATGCTGCCTCATTGAATCCTTATACTAGTCCTATGTGCCAAATCTTAGTTTAACTATTTAATAGTAGGATTTAAACTGGGCTGTTAAGTGTCCAGATCCTATGTATCTTCCATGACACCACAGAATTTTTTTCTTTTGGCCTGGTTAGAGACTGGACTCAGGACAGTGTGCCCAAGAAACAAAGTACGGTATCATTGAACTATGTTCCTAGCCCTTGGTTTATTGAGGCACTGTCACTATATAGCTCAGGCTTACCTCAAACATGCAATCCTGTTCCTCCTGTGTCTACTTCCCAGGTGCTTTTGGAATTACAGACCTGTCCATCACACCTACCCATAGGATGTTTTTGTTTTTCAAACTGAAAGTTGTGGAGTTATATTTGAACCCAGATAGTTTGACTTAGAAACCTGGACTCACATTGCTTTAAGGTCCCTGTAAAGCTAGCTATATGCTTACACAAAGAACTGGCTTTGGAATGACTCCTTAGTTTTGCTTTAAATTGCCAGATGAGGTCTTTCCCTCACATGGTTCTGTCAGCAGAAGAGAGGCAATGTAAATGTCTATGTTCCACTAATATAAGCAAGCCTCAGGTATGATCTTCTGATGGATAAACTTCTGAAACTGTAGATGTGGAGCAGATAAAAGACTGCAGCAGATGGTATTGTTTGGTTTGACCATTTCTTCTCATGGCTGTAAACAAATGATCTGACATTTGTGTGGGGGCAAGCTTGCCCTTTCTCTGGTGGAGACTACTTCTTTTAGCACTTAATTATACGTATTAGTTACATACCTGATGGTGTTTGAGGGAGAAGCCTTGAATACTGATGAAAAACGAAAAAGCAAATGTTTCAGATTGGGGTTTTATATATTTTATTTAATAATGAAAAGATGCTCTTCACTAGGCTCTGCTTTCAGCTGGCTGAATGTGGGAATGAAGTGAAAAGGAAATATTCTTTTTTTTGCCAGTCCTGGGCCAGACTCAGGGTCTGAGCACTGTCCCTGGCTTCTTTTTGCTCAAGGCTAGCACTCTACCACTTGAGCCACAGAACCACTTCTCGTCTTTTCTATATATGTGGTGCTGGGGAATCAAACCCAGGGTTTCATGTATACAAGGCAAACACTCTTGCCACTAGGCCATATTCCCAGCCCAAAAAGGAAATATTCTGTAGCCAAGGCAGTAGGATCTGATGGTCATTTCCAACAGATTGTGGCTATTTATTTGGGGGTGATCTGATCAGCCTAACAATTCAAGGTTGGGCCTGCCTTTCCTCTTTGTAAATAGGATGAGGTAGAATCAGAACTGGAGGTTGTGGCTTGCTTTAAAATCTCTTCTTTTGTAGTTTTGAGTTTCTCAGTTGGGAATATTGGATCCTGTGTGTGGGGGTACAGTGGAATGGAGATCAGCTGGGTTGAGTAAGGAGTAGTGAAAGACAAGGTGGATATGCTTGAAAAAGATAAGGTAGAGGTGAAGGTGATAGGAATCACAGTCTCTGGGAATTGTTACTAGTCCCAGACTGTGGTGGTCTCTATATATTAGAAACACAGAGCAGAGACTATAGGTGGAGAGCCAGATAAAATTCTTTGGCAAATGTAGATGTCCAAAGACCTTCCTGGAGAAATTTTCAATGTTTTCAGTCAGTGATGAAACTCTTTTATTGATGGATTCCTACAAGTCTATTGGGTACAGTTGTTCACTGCACAAGAGAATCTGGATGAGAAGGCCAGGGAGGATTGTATTAGTTAACTCTCCATTGCTCTAACAAATGACCTGATAAAAGTCAACTTATAAAGTAAAATGTTTATTTTAGCTCAGTTTGAAAAATTTTAGTTTATGATCATTTGGCTCTGTAGTTTAATACCTGTGGCAATGCCATACCTCATGGTAGGAGTACAGAGAATGTCTGTTTATCTTATGGCAGCTACCAAGCAAAAGGAGCAAAAAGGATCTGAGGTGTCAGTTTCTCCTTTAAGGGCATGCCTCTAGCAACCTAACTTCCTCTCACTAGGCCCCACCTTTTCAAGTTACTACCACCACCCAACAGCACTACAGCCTGATGACCAGGCCTTTTGCATAGGGACATTTTTGGGGTGTTTAAGATCCAAACTATAACAAGACTAAATTTTTTAAAATAATAATTACTTATTTATTGTCAAAGTGATGTACAGAGGGGTTACAGTTTCATATGTAAGGCCATGGGTACATTTCTTGTACTATTTGTTACCTCCTCCCTTGTCCGGAGCCAGCAGTTAATCTCATTTTGATCTCTGGCTGTGTTGCTATCACAAGGATATGCTAAGTGCAAGGACATTTGTTTACTAGTATCTCTGCCCCTAACTGGAATTGCTTTAATATGTCCTCTGGAGTACATTCCTATGTTAATCAACCTCATCCTGTGTTTACTGCCATCAAATGTTGCGAACTTCAATGCCTCTTTGTGTTCTTGAATTTTAGCAACCCTATGCTATTCCCTGGTTCCAAAACTGCATATAAGCTGGAAGTTAAGAATAAACCTGGCTGCAGTCTTGAGTTACAACCTTAAGTTGCAGACCTCCCGCACCCCATCTTTGCCTCTTGTCTTGTATTTTTCCTTTTCTTTAATCCTCGCCCCCCTCATTCAGGATTTCCTTTTCACTGCCGGCTGGCTCTGGCACTCCCTCACTCCCCCCTCCCTCCTTCCCTTTTCCTTCTCCCCCCAAGAATTGTTCAGTTGGTTTACAACAAATGGTTTTGCAAGTATTGCTTTTGGAGTGGTTTGTCTTTTTATCCACTGTCTCTTGATTTTGATATTCCTTCACTTCCCTAGTTCTAATACCAGTATATACAGTATCCAGGGTACTCAGATGAGATACAGTGATAGCATGGGGACAACCACAAGAAGGGGATACAAGGGGATCATCAATATTAGAAGCTACGGTTTCACATCACATGTTGAAAGTAGTTACAACAGTGATACAACACTCGTTTCCATAACATGGAGTTCATTTCACTTAGCATCATCTTATGTGTTCATAAGGGTATAACTATTGGGCTCTTGTGATCCTCTGCTGTGACTAGCCTAAACCTGTGCTAATTATTCCCTATGACGAAGAACATAGAGTCCATGTTTCTTTGGGTCTGGCTCACTTCACTTACAAGACAAATTTAATCTTTGCTACACTCACCAAGTCATATACCCTGTTGCAAAGGTGTCAGTGTGGAGCAAGAGTGCCTTTATTGAATTTGTACTAAAAGCTCCTCCACGGGGCTGGGGATATGGCCTAGTGGCAAGAGTGCTTGCCACATATACATGAGGCCCTGGGTTCGATTCCCCAGCACCACATGTACAGAAAATGGCCAGAAGTGGCGCTGTGGCTCAAGTGGCAGAGTGCTAGCCTTGAGCAAGAAGAAGCCAGGGACAGTGCTCAGGCCCTGAGTCCAAGCCCCAGGACTGGCCAAAAAACAAACAAACAAACAAACAAATAAAAGCTCCTCCATTGGGCACTCATGAACCTCATATCCAGCATATTGTCTAGTGAATAATCAACATCTTTTGTCAAAAGCAAAGGTGGGAGACGCACCTGCTTAGCATGAAGATGAAAGCTACAACCATAGTGAGAAGAGGTGCTCCTGACGATGAGTGCAAAGGCACTAGATGTGTGGCCTAGTCTTTTATTGGTAGAAAGTAGATAATAATCAGCAATCTCCTCCAAAATATGGTTTTCATATTCTATCTGGCTGCTGTGTTAGCTGGTGGTGAACTGGGAGCATATGGATTTGGACACAGTGTTTTGGAAATGTTTACTCTAGCGTTACACAAATTGGAGTCCACCATCAGATTAGCCCTCTGTGAACATGTTCCTGTCTCTAAATAATGAGATAGATAATTGGGGAAGAAAGTGATGCAGATGAAGAAAATGGGTTAGTCACAGGTAAGTAAGTGTTGACTGTAATGATTAACATGCTGTGACCAGTTGGGAGAGAGTTGGTGATGGCTGTAAGAAATGTAAAGAATGTCTCTTAGAAACACTTAGTGACTAAAACTCAATGGAATTATGTCTACTAAGTTTCTTTCTTTCTTTTTTTCTTGAGGAGAAGGTGTCTGAAAGCATAGATCCTGGCCATCCCAGAGGAGCATGCGGAGATAATCACAGACAGGAGAAGAAGGTTCATAAGGAGTTTATTAGTGGGCCCATAGTTCCCACGGGAGAGGGAGCTACATGGCCTGTGCACCTCATCCAGGTGGCAGCTTCTCTCTGGGGGTAAAGGGGAAGTAGTTAGGTAGTGAGTAGGAGTGGCTCATTAGGTATCGGTGGATCTGGGGGCTAGTGGGAGGAGCTGAGGACCTGAGGCTAGGGAAATGCTAACAGTGTCAAGATAAGATTTTGCTATGTGGCCAGAGGAGTCTCAAACACCTGATCCTTCATTCTCAGCATCCTGAGTCCTGAGATTCAGGCCCGAAACTCCAGTCATAGCTCTTATTTTCTTTCCAGTGTAATCAAAACCATACTTCCTCATAATGCAGGATGTTGAATAGATCAAGGATGTGTTAGAATTTTAGTTGCTGTGACAAATACCTGAGGGAAAACACTTAGAGAAGGAAGTATGCATTTTGGCACATGGTTTCAGTCCATGGACACTTGGCTCCATTGCTCCTGGGCTTTGGTGATGCAAAACATCATTGTGGGGAACAGGTGGTAAGTGGAGCAAAACAGACCACATTCTGGTGGACAGGAGGCTAACAGGAAAGGGCACTGAGTGACTGACCTATGCTTCTTAGCAAAGTGCTTAGGGAGAAAGTTGTCATCCTTCTCACCTCCCCTGAGTCCTCTTCCTCCATATCTGTTTCACTGTGCACCTGTGGATTAGACAGCCACCCCCAGAGGACTCACCTCCATCCCTTCCCCCTCATCCCTTTCCTTCCCTCTCCCTCCCCACCATCACAGAGCACACTGAAACATGTATTAGATCATTATGATGGGTTTATTTTTATCAACCCATGTCCCCTTTAGGAAGAAAGAGGGGAGACCAGTTGTTCACAACTAGGGATGTAGAGATGTTGTAAGATGAAGATGAAGCACATCCCTGGCCTGGTTCTCTCCTGAACTAGATCTTTACTGGCCCCAGCTCTCTTCCTTTCTTGGGTCTGGTGGCAGCTTATTTGTTCATCCCACGCCGGTCACAGCTCTTGAGACCCTTCCTGGCTTTTCTACGGATCTGGAAGGACAACGGGACATTTTTAGAAAGGTACTGGATGGAGAGAAGAGGGTCGAGAGGAGTTGGGAACAGGGGATTCACAGGAGGGGTGAGGGCGGGAACATTCTGTGCCAGGGAAGATCTTCGAGAAGTCAGGGGGAATGAGGGAGAACCTGAGGTGGGTCACCTCACCTTTGCTTTCCCAGGTCTTCTTAGGGCCCTGGTGCACTTCCTCTTGCGTTTGTTTGATTGTCCTCCATGGAGTAAGGGTCTTTTATGGCAAGCAGCGACAACCCTCCTCTGTGGCATCATGGTCCTGGTCATGGTTTCTTGGTCATTTGTTGGAGGGATCCTTGGCATCTTAAAAGTTATGCCCAACCAGGACAGAGTGGCCATGCTCCTAGGCATTGTTAGGTCAGCAAGCCACTCACCTAGCCAGCTTATCACTGACCAGGGAGGGGCTAGCACATTATGGAGCAGAAGAATATCACAGGGCACCATCCTGTCCTGTAGTGGCTGGAGGGGGTTAGAGACAAGGGGTTAAAGCTGAGAAAGAAGAGTCCCAGAAATTGCTGTTGGAGAATCAGAGTATTGCTTTAGTATCTCCTTCCATTTTTATTTTTCACTCATTTTGGGACTTGAGATCAGAGCTGGGTACTGTCACTTAGTTTTTTTCTGGTCAAGGGTCTTACTCTATCACCATGAGCCACAGATCCACCTCTAGCATTTTGACAATTAACAGGAGATCAAAATCTCATGGTCGTTCCTGCCTGGGCTGGCTTTGGACTGTGTAATCTTCAGAATAGGTAGAATTTTAGGCATGAGCCACCATCATGGGCCTTAGGATCCCTTTATTAAAAAAGTATCTTCAAGCTGGGTGCTGGTGGTTTATACCTCTAATCCTAGCTACTCAGGAGATTGAGATCTGAGAATTATACAGTTCAAAGCCAGCCCCAGCAGGAAAGTCTATGAGATTCTGATCTTGTATTAACTACCAAAGATCAAGTAGAGTGGTGACTAGAGAATACTAGCCTTGAGAAATAAAGCTCAGGGACAGCATCCAAGCCCTGAGTTCAAACCCTAGGATTGTCACAAAAAATTATCATCAAGTAGTTTTACAAAAATATTTCAACATGTTAACTTATAAGTAAAATGTGTCTTCATCAGTCACTTCTTCTATCATTCTCCTCCATCTCTCCCAACTTCACTCATCCTCTCAAAGTCACTCATTCCTTTTACACATAGATACATTGAATATTATAACTATATTTCCCCACCCTTCTCCCTCTGCCCATCCTTCAACCCCTTGATCTTCACCCCCCCGCCCCCCGAAAAAGAAAAACCCTGTAAAAAAAAACATCTTCAAATATTCTGGGTCCTTCTGAAGACTTAGTCACTTACCTTACCAAGTTGGAAGGAACAAATGATCTTATGAGGCAGGTGTCCTTGGGGCCAATTACTTTGTGTGTTGTTTCTTGGAGAGATACCAGCACCATATATACCACATCTCCCTTCACATACTCCCCACCCACAGGCTGCCACCAAGCCCAGAAAACTAACTGCTCTTTGTGACACGTCTGCTTATGTAAACAATGGGCCTTGATGGTCACTCCCTCTGTCACTCTCCCTTGACCCACCTCCCTACACCCCTTCCCAAACCAATCTCACCAGCTTTCATTATTCCATTTTACACACGTGCATCCATTACTCAGAGTATGTTCACATTCCTTTACTCTCTCTTGATTGTCGTCTCCATCGTACTAGTGCCCACATCCCAGATCTGTTTCATCTTATTTTAACTCTCTAAAGGCATTTTACCATCATATTTCACACAAAAGTACATATCGTTTTAATCAAATTGGTGAGGGATCACAAGTAGCAGCCTTTCCTTCTCATACGGGGAAAAATGCTAAGGGAGAAAGTTGTCATCTCTCTTACATATTCCTTCATGTATGGTGCATTGTGCACCTGTGGATTGTGGATGGAAAGCCACCCCCAGAGGACTCACCTCCCCCCCCCTTCCCACTCACCCTCTTTTCCCCTTTCCTTCCCTCTCCCTCCCAACCATCACAGAGCACACAGAACACATTTTGCATCATGGACACGGTGAATTTATTTTCCTCACCCCGTGTCCCCTTTAGAAAGGAAGAAGGGGCACTAATACTTCGTGGCCAGGGACCTAGAGATGTTCCAGACGATGATGAGGTACGGCCCTGGCCTGGTTTTCTCTTGTACCAGATCTTCACTGCCTCTCTTCGTTTCTTGGATCTGGTGATGGCTTACATGTTCTTCATCCCACGCTTCCCACGGCTCCTGAGACCCTTCCGGGTTGATCTCCGGAACTGGAAGGACAACAGGGAGAAAGTCATTGATGGAGAGAAGACAGTGGAAGGGAGATGGGAACAGGGAATTCACAAGAGAGGTCAGGGCTGGAAACATTTTGGGCCAGGGGAGGACAGGGAGGATCTTGGGGAAGAAATGAAAGGGAAGGAGAGAGGACATGGGGTCAATCACCTTACCTTTCCTTTATACCCAGGTCTACAAAAGACCCTTTTCTTGGTTTTCCCACAGTTGTTCGCTTTTCCTTGCCAGAGTGAGGTCGTTCCATGGCTAGCAGCAGCAGCCCTGCTCTGTAGGCTCATGATTCTGGCCATCCTTTCTTGTTCACAGTCTGGAGTCTGAACGCCAGGCCTCAGGACACTGAAATATATACCTCCCAGGACAGGGGACCACGCCCTTAGTCATTGTTAGGTCAAGAAGTGACACCCCCCCCCAGCCAGCCAGCCACTCACTGAGGAGGGATGTCACTTGACTACTCCATCCTGACTCCTGTGGAGGCAGGGGGAGGGGAGAGGGGAGGAAGTGTACAGGAGGGGGAAGATTCAGGACCTGGGACGAATAATTTCTGCGTGGAGAAACAGTATTGCTTTAGTACTACTTCTTTCTCCCCCGGCCCCGCCCTCCCCTCCCCCACCCTCCCCTCGCCCTCCCCTCCCCGACCCCTCCCTGCGCCCTTCCCTCCCCTCCCCCACCCTCCTGTCACCCTCCCTTCCCCTCCCCCACCCTCCCCTCCCTTCGCCCTTCCTCCCCTCCCCCACCCCTTCCTTCACCCTTCCCTCCCCTCCCCCACCCTCCGTCGCCCTCCCCACCCCTCCCCCACCCTCCCCTCACCGTCCCCTCCCTTCGCCCTTCCCTCCCCTCCCCCACCCCTTCCTTCACCCTTCCCTCCCCTCCCCCACCCTCCCGTCGCCCTCCCCACCCCTCCCCCACCCTCCCCTCACCGTCCCCTCCCTTCGCCCTTCCCTCCCCTCCCCCACCCCTTCCTTCACCCTTCCCTCCCCTCCCCCACCCTCCCGTCGCCCTCCCCTCCCCTCCCCCACCCTCCCCTCACCGTCCCCTCCCTTCGCCCTTCCCTCCCCTCCCCCACCCCTTCCTTCACCCTTCCCTCCCCTCCCCCACCCTCCCGTCGCCCTCCCCTCCCCTCCCCCACCCTCCCCTCACCGTCCCCTCCCTTCGCCCTTCCCTCCCCTCCCCCACCCCTTCCTTCACCCTTCCCTCCCCTCCCCCACCCTCCCGTCGCCCTCCCCTCCCCTCCCCCACCCTCCCCTCACCGTCCCCTCCCTTCTCCCTTCCCTCCCCTCCCCCACCCCTCCCTCTCCCGTCCCTCCCTTCCTCCTCCCCTCCCCCTCTCCTCCCCTTCCCCATCCTCTTTCCCCCTTGCCCCCTACCCTTCCCCCTCTTCCCCTCCTCTTCCTCCTTCCCTTCCCCATTTCCTTCCTTCCTTAGTCCCCTCTCCCACCTACCCTCTCCCCTCCCCCTCTCTCCTCCCCTTCTCCTTCTTCCCCTCCCTCCCCTTACCTTCCCCCTCCACACATACCCCTTCTTCTCCCTCCTTCCTATCTTACCCCTTCTCCATCCCTCTCCTCCCTTATCCCCCTTCCCTGCCTCCCCTTTCCCCCTTCCCTCCCCCTGCTCTCCCCTCTTCCTTTATCCCTCTGCCTATGCCTCCCATACCCCCTACCCCCTTTCCCCTTCCCCCCTCCTCCCTCCTCTTCCTCCCCCCATCCTCCCCTCCTCGTCCCCCTTTTTCCTCCCTCCTCTTCCTCTCCCCTCCCCTATCCCTCTTTCCCTGCCTTATATCCCCCCTCTTCTCTTTCCCTTCCTCACCTTCCACTTCCTCCCTCCTCCCCCATCTTCCTTTATACCTCTGTACCCTATCGACCCTATCCCTCATCCTTCCCCCTCCTTTCTCCTCCTCCCTCCCCCTTGCCCTTCTCCCTCCTCACCTATCCCATCTTCTTCCCCCTCTTCCCCCTCCCCTTCCTTCCGACCCCTTATCTCCCTTCCTCTCCTTCCTTATCCACCCTCCTCCTCCCTCCTCCCTCTCCCCTTCTCCCTACTCCCCCTTCTCCTATCACCTCCCCCTCCTACCCCATCTTTTCCTTCCCCTTCCTCCCTTATCCTCCCTTCCCCACCCTATCCCCCCTCCCCTATCCCCTGCCTCCTTTCTCCCCCGCTTCCTCCTTCCTCCTCCTTTTTCCCCATCCTCACTTATCCCTTGCCCTGCCTCTCCTATCATCCCTTCTCCTCCTTCCTCCTTTCTCTTCCCTCCCCATTTTTCCTCCTCCTATCTTACCTTCCTCCCTTCCCCCTCCTTCTTCTCCCTTATCCCACCTTCCTCACTTACCATAGGCCCCTTCTCCTCCCTACTCCTTTCTCCCTCCTCCTCCTTCCCTCTCTCTCTCATCCTCCCTTCTCCCCCTTCTCCCACATCCCCTATTCCCCTTCCCCCTCCTACCCCATCTTCCCCCTCCCCTCTTCCCTTATCCTCCATGTCCCTCCCTATCCCCATACCACCTCCTCCCTTCCCCTTCCCTATCATCCCCCTCCCTCACCCTCCCTCTCCCACCCCTCCTTCATCTCCTTCCTCTTTCCTCTCCTCCTCCTCCTCCTCCTCCTCCTCCTCCTCCTCCTCTTCCTCCTCCTCCTCCTCCTCCTCCTCCTCCTCCTCCTCCTCCTCCTCCTCCTCCTCCTCCTCCTCCTCCTCCCCTCCCTCCTTGTATTTTTAATTCTCTTTAGGTAGTTGTATGAAACAGTTTGAATTCAACATTTCAGTTCATGAATACAATGAATCATGATCAATGCTACCCCTTACATGGTTCTCCCCCATCTCTCCCCACTCCACCTATCCCCTCCCAGTTACCTGGCTTCATTTACACATATGTACATTAAATATTATGACTGTAGCTGTCCACCTTTCTTCTCTTTGCTCATCTGCCCCCAAATTAATAAGAGCCTTTCACTTAAAAATATTGATTATTTTAATCTTTGGTCAGTATCAACTTCCCGTTATGCCAGATAAGAAATTTAGTTCTTAGTTGAGTACTGGTGGCTCACACCTGTAATCCTAGCTACTCAGGAGGCTGAGGTCAGAGGATCACAGCTCAAAGCCAGCCTGGGCAGGAAACTCACTGAGATTCACAAGTGGTAGAACACTAGCCTTGAGCAAAAGAGCTCAGGGACAGTGCCCACACCTCAAGTTCAAGCTACATGACTGACAAAAAAAGAAGAAATTTAGCTCTCTTTTGAACTCAATTATTTAATTCTTTGCATAATATAGGTAAACTATTTACTTTTCCTTCTTAACCTTCTATCTATGTCAAATGAGCAAATGACTCCCAACTACTTCCATTTTTTAGTTTTGCATTGTTAAAGTTTACACTATTTTCATTTTAATATCCTATTCTATAACTATATTTGTAGTGTGTGTGTGTGTGTGTGTGACTGTCCTTGCCCTTGGGTGCTGTCCCTGAGCCTTTCTTTTTTTTTATAGAAAACAAATTATAGCATTTATTCAATAAGGAATATTAAAATAATTCCAGTTAGTAGAGAATAACTTCATAATTTATCATGTACATAATCCAAAATTCTCACAATTTATACACTGGTTTCTCTTCAGATCGTATAAATCTTTCGCCTTTTACCAAAATTCCCACAATTTAAGTAGGAAATTTCTAGAACATCTTTTTAAAGTACATATTAGGAAAACTAACCAAAACAATTGCCATCTTAACTAAAAAAAGAAAAAATGTGTATACACATCCACATTTGACCTGTATGCCAAAATTGCAGAGAGGAAATTAAGATTCTAAAAATGTACATTATCAGAATAGTAGTACTTGAGCCAAAAACTTACCTGCCATTAAGAACAGCTTGAGGTATTTCCAATGCAGTCCCTGAGCCTTTCTAATTTAAAACTAGCCCTCTACCTCTGGATTTATGGCTTCAATTCCATCTTTTTAATGATTAATTCGAGATAAGAGTCTCAGAGACTTTCCTACCCAGGCTGTCTTCAAACCTTGATCCTCAGATCTCAGCCTCCTGAGTAACTAGGATAATAGGTGTGAGCCTATAGTAGACTCTGACTACTTTGTCTTTCTTTGTCTATATGTTGATTATGAGAGTTGCATAAAAATGTTTTGTAAATATTATTTGCCGCAGAATCAAAATACGTCAAAAAGATATAATCCTATGTTTCCCTATATCTAGGCCATTTGAGACCAATAGCACAACTTCCCAGTTTAACTCTTTCGCTTTTCATTACACAATACCTATTTTTTTAACTACATCTTGTATTTTCTTTTATTGCTGGAGGTTGAAACCAGGGCATATGGATGAGTTTAGAGGACATTTCCTTTTCTTAGCATATATATATATATATATATATATATATACATATATATGTATATATACACACATACATACACACACATACACACATATAGATATGCAGAAAACACATGTATCTTTGCCACTGTCTCACTTATATCTTATATCTGTTTGCATAAGCTACTTGTTAAAATCTGTGACATGTACTGGCTCTTTCTAAGCCTCCCTCCCACACAGCTATCATTTAAGGATTTTTTCCTATATGAACTAGTGTCATGGTTGCTCAGATTCCTGGTCTTCTTTCTTGAATTTCTTTTTATGATAGTTGGAGTGCATCCTCTAGCAGTTATTTTTGCAGAGAAGATAGCTAGCTAAAAGGCAAAATTTCCATTTTTTTAAAATGCTGAAAATGTCTTATTTTTTACATATATTTAGCAAATGCGGAATTTGAAACTCAAAGTCATTTTCTCTCTAGCTTCACAGGTAGTATTCTAGTGGAGTTTTGTTTTGATTCATTTAGAGCTGCTAAGGAGGATGTTCACTTCTTTGTAGACAAACATTTATTTTTCTCCCTAGAAGCTTTAAGAATCTCTCTCTCTCTCTCTCTCTCTCTCTCTCTCTCTCTCTCTCTCTCTCTCTCTCTCTCTCTCTCTCTCTCTCTCTCTCTCTCTCAGTCCTGGGCCTTGGACTCAGGGCCTGAGCACTGTCCCTGGCTTCTTTTTGCTCAAGGCTAGCACTCTGCCACTTGAGCCACGGTGCCACTTCCTCTGGTGCTGAGGAATTGAAGCCAGGGCTTCCTATATACAAGGCAAGCACTCTTGCCACTAAGCCATATTCCCAGCCCCAAGAATCTTTTTTTTTTACCAGTCTTGGGGCTTGGACTCAGGGCCTGGTCACTGTCCCTGAGCTTCTGTTTTACCATTTGAGCCACAGTGCCACTTCCAGCCTTTTCTGTTTATGTGGTACTGACGAATCGAGCCCAGGGCTTCATGCATGCTAAGCAAACAATCTATCACTAAGCCACATTCCCAGCCCCAAGAATATCCTTTTTACCTTCAATATTCTAGAATTTCACAAAAAATATGTTTAAGTTTTTCTTTGTGAACTGAAATCTTTTTCAGTTTCAGAACTTTCATCTATTTTTATTACTTCTTGTCCCCTCCCCCCTTTCTGAAGAAGGTGATCTATAAGAGCTCAATTTGAAAGAAAATATCCTTGATGAATAATAATGAGCACAAACAACTCCAAATATTATTATTATTTTTTAAAATTATCTTTAAGTACTTGTACAAAAAGGTTTCAATCTGACAAATTAGTTTATAAGTACAAGGTATCTCTTCTGTCATTCTTCCCTATATTTCCCAATCCTACCCATTTTCACATGTGTGCATTGAATGTAATGACTATTCACCCACACCTTCCCCTCTCCATTGATCTCCTCTCCTGCTCCTCCTCCCTTTGACCTCCCCCCTGAAAACATTTGTTTCACCTCAAACATTATTTGTAAGGAAATAGTAGGGGTTTCCTAATTTCTTAAAGAGGTATTATCTAATACAAAAATATTTTCTCAGAGAGAGAGAGAGAGCCTCAAGTCTGCACCTTTTCTTGATTCTGAAGAAGACTAAAATGAGAAAATATTTTTACCTTTGATTTATGTCTTAGCCCATTTTCTCTTCCTATAACAGAACAACCATTTTTATTAGCATATATTTAGTAGAAAGAGATGTGATTGTGATATTTTCATTAAACATCTGGTTTATATAGAATAAACGTTTATTATGTTTCACAGTTATGAAGGTTAGGTGTTTCTAGTGTCTTCTCAGTTTTTAGTGTGGATTCCTATAGCTTTAATTCGTGGAGGAAAGCAGAATGGGAATTAAGCACATTCAAAAGAGAACACAGGGGCTGGGGATATAGCCTAGTGGCAAGAGTGCCTGCCTCGGATACACGAGGCCCTAGGTTCAATTCCCCAGCACCACATATACAGAAAATGGCCAGAAGCAGCGCTGTGGCTCAAGTGGCAGAGTGCTAGCCTTGAGCAAAAAAGAAGCCAGGGACAGTGCTCAGGCCCTGAGTCCAAGGCCCAGGACTGGCCAAAAAAAAAGAGAACACAGGGATGGAATTGCTTTATAACAACCTACTCTTGCTGTAACTAATCTAGTCACACATTACTGAAAACTCACTGGTGGAAGAAAGGCATTAATCCATTTATGAGATCTCTGGCCCCATGACCCAAATACCTCATACTAGGCTCCACCTCTCAATACTGCCACATGAACTCATGGGGGACACACAAAAACCATAATAGTCTAATGTGTTAGAATTAACCAGTTGAAAAATAACTCTGGGACTTGTGCTTTTAAGAAGGTCCAGTGCATACATTCTGTACTATTTCTCCCACTATGTACCATTAAAAATTCTTGACAGTATTCATAAAAAATGTAGGAAGACTGTGGTAGGGGGAAAAAGATTAGACTCTAAGGATCTTGGGACCTAATAGTGGTGAGTTTCTTGTTTTTTTTTTTAACCTCATGTATCCTAAACTTTGAATTGAAGAAGGTAGTAATCAGACATCAAGGAAAACCTGCTTTCTGTAAGCAAGACTCCAGAAAAGGCAGCTCGAGCACAACATGTTTTTAGACAATAACTGTTCTACTCCAGTTAAACACAACAGAAGTGTTCTATTGAGAAGCCTAGACATTTACATACATACATGGTTATAACAGTGCATTCCAACCCTCCTGCCAGGAATTAGCAGAGAAAAACCAAGAAAGCCAGGACTTTAGTACTACCTAAAAGTGCAGAGGCACTTTTTGGTGTCAGTAGAAGCCACATATAAAGAACAGTAACACATCTTTTTATGTAGGGGATGGCTATTCCTTTAAGACCTGGGGCGGCTGCTAGCTGGCCCGTCCCACCTCCTTCCGGTTCTGAAACGGAAGAGAAGCCAAACCAGCCCCCCACCTCTCGGTGGCGAGCATGTGTGTCGTAATGGCGCCGGCTGACCCAGGAGGCAGAGCCAAGAGGTTTCCACCTCTGCGGGAAGTTCCGTCACATCACCGTGATGGACACGCTCATTAGCCTATTGTTAACACCTGGCCAGTCCCTCTCCTTCGCGTGTCATTACTGGTATAAGACTGTTAGCCCCTCCCTGAATAAACCAGAATGCTCATTGAAGCTTCTCTGGGAGTCTAAGCGTGCCTTGAGTCCTTGGTGGGTATAGGGAGGAGGGGGGCTTCCTGCAACCACACGCTGACCGAGGCTACGCGTGGACCTCGCTCCCGCAGTCAATTCCTACTGGCCAGAGGATATGCGTGAGGGCGATAGGGGACCACATGGAGGAAGCAGACAGGCCCAGGATCTCTACATGGAAGGAGGTAGAGCTTAGCCTGGCAAGAAGCCACATATAAAAAACAGTAACACATCTTTTTATACATATCAAGCAGAGGTAACCAGTGGAGCTTGTATGACTTCCACTCACAATCAGCAACCCATCCTTGGGTGTGAAAGGAAGTCAAAGAGGTAATCTGGACTTTTACCACCACATGGCAGGAGCATACTGACATTTCCTCTTTCTTCTGACAGAATAGTGTCACAGGAAGCCAGTTAAATTAGAATATTTTAAACTTTCTAGATGCAGTCATATTCCTAAAATGTCACAACTGCTTACTTCATGACCAGGAGGCAAATAGAGATAGAGAGAAGGCCAAGATCCCATAATTCCTTCTGAGATCAGGTCCCCAACAACTCAAGAGCCTCCTACTAAGCCTCATTTCTTAAAAGTTCCTCAGAGGCCTTTAATACAAATGATAAAAACTCCAAAATTCCTACCCAAAACTATAAGAATTAACAAATGAATTTAGGGCAACAAATTAACATATGAAAGTCAATGGTCTTTAGAAAAATTACCTAAAAAAGATATTAAGAAAACAATCATACTCATAACAGTTACAACGAACACTTAGGAATAAATTTACCCAAGGAGATAAAACAGCTTTACAGTGAAAACTATCAGAACATTGGTAAATGATATAAAGGAAAACACAAACAAATGGAAAATCTTTCATATTCACATAGTGGCAGAATAAATATTATTAAAATACTAAATACAACCCAAGTGACCTACAAATTCAATACAATACACATCAAAATTCCATTGACATTTTTGTACAGAAAAAAAATAGAATAAAAAATTATCTGGATCCACAGAGGGATCCCAAATAGCCAAAATCATCTTGAACAAAAGGAGATAAACTAAAAGTATCACAGTACTAAATTTCAAAAATCTCTACACAGCCAGAAAGTCATGATAGTGCACACTATCCAAGCACTAAGAATGTAGAAGCAAGAGGATGGTAAGTTGGAGACCATTCTAGGTTACATAGCAAGTTCAATGCCAACCTGTCTCTGTCACAAAAAAAAAGAGTTGAAGATATAGTTTACTGATAAAACAATAGCTTAGCATGCAAAAGGTTCTGGATGTGAACCCTACTACCACAAAAAAGAAGGAAAGACAAACAAATACTATAAAGTCATAGTTACCTAAGTAGCATGGTATTGACATTGAAACAGACACTTAGACCATGTGGCAGCGTAGAGATACTGGAAATAAATCCACATATTTACAATCAAATGATTTTCTCAATAAAGATGCCAAGGGTATACAATTGGGAAAGAATACTCTCTTCTCTAATGGGCAAACAGGAAAAGTAGATATTCATGTGCAAAAGAAATTCACACTGCATATAAAACTGACTGAAAATATGTCAGAATTAAAATTTAAGATCTTAAACTATGAAACTAAGTACAGGATCCTGGGCTATGGACACAGTTCAAGTGGCACAGAACTCACCTAGAAAGTACTAGGCACTAAATACTGCCAAACCCCAGTACCACTAAAAAAATCCCCCCAAAAACCTCAAAATGAAATTCTGGAAATAAAAAGCTTATTTTTTTTGTATTTTGTAATATTTTATTAACAGGGAGCCTATATATTTCTAACTGTAAACAACAAAGAACTGAAGTGTCAAAGCAAACACATTAGGGATCCTCTCTAAACCCCGTATTTTCTCACTGTCTATATACTGAATGTATGACATTTAAGCAAAAGTGAATCCTTATTAAGCAAACATGTTTGCATATACCGCCTTCTCTTTATCTTTTTGTGCCTTTATCTTTTGCTTGACTTTCAGCAATTTTGCCTGGATGGCTTTATCTTCTGGTGCTATCTCCTGGGCTTCCTTAAGATCAGCCAAAGCTTGATCATATTCTTTTAATCCTTGCCATCCTTGAGCTCTGCGGTACAGTGCTTTGGTATTTGATGGGTCTATTTCAAGTGCCTCCAAACAACTGTCAACTGCTCCCTGCCAATTTGACATCTTCAGTTTACAAGCACCAATATTCAGCACACAGCTTAAAGCTATCGGTTGCAGTCTGGATCTATCTGCTTTCTCAATAACAGCCTTTGAACTATCCAAATATCTTAAAACCTTTGTATATTTTAATAGCCATCTCCCAGTTCTGGGACTTGAAAAAAGTATTTCCAATGTTTTTTAAATCTTCTGCTATTAATAAAATTTTATCTACATCTTTTAAATCTAAATCAGCATCATCAGGGAAATCTGGATGACTGTCGCCCGAGCCATCTTTTGGGAATATTCCCCAATCATCTCCTTCCTTCAATTCTCCACATTCTGCAATAATGCACAATTTGGCAGGTTTTTCACCTTTCACTTCTACATTTTCCAGAATCCTTGCCACACCTAATCCTTTAATTACTTGTCCAAACACCACATGTTTCCCGTCCAAATGAGGAGTTGGAACTGTTGTGATAAAGAACTGAGAACCATTTGTATTGGGGCCTGCATTTGCCATGCTCAGCAAACCCTCTCGATCATGCTTATAATGGAAATTTTCATCTTCAAATTTTTCACCATAAATACTTTCCCCACCTGTCCCATTCTGATTTGAGAAGTCTCCACCCTGAATCATAAATTTCTTAATAATTCGATGGAAAGGACATCCTTTAAAATGGAGAGGTTTCCCGGTTGTGGATCCAATGCCTTTTTCTCCTGTACATAGTGCTCGAAAATTTTCTGCAGTTTTGGGTACAATATCAGCAAACAATTCTAATACGATCCTACCAACTCGCTCCCCTCCGATATCCACGTCAAAGAAGACTCGGGGGTTGCTAGGGTCGGAGGGCTTGGCTTGTGGGGATGGGTGTGACATCTCAACGGGCTGGGACACGCCGAGGAGCAGGAGCAGGAACCGCGTGCACAACCCCGCCGCGCGAGCCGGAGGGCGACGGTCCCAACGCAACGAGGGTGGCCGCGCTCCATAAAAAGCTTATTAAGTCAAATAAAAACTCAGTTGAGAGCCTGATAATGAGGCTGGATCAAAGTGAAGCTACAGTATCAGGCATTGACAGCAAGACAGAAAAATAATATAAAAGATGTAACACCTCTGCAATATTGGTAAAAAAGCTAAAAATCATGGAAGAAGAAAAATGAGGAGAAAAACGGAGGAGGAGGAGGAGGAGGAGGAGGAGGAGGAGGAGGAGGAGGAGGAGGAGGAGGAGGAGGAGGAGGAGGAGGAGGAGGAGGAGGAGGAGGAGGAGGAGGAGGAGGAGGAGGAGGAGGAGGAGGAGGAGGAGGAGGAGGAGGAGGAGGAGGAGGAGGAGGAGGAGGAGGAGGAGGAGGAGGAGGAGGAGGAGGAGGAGGAGGAGGAGGAGGAGGAGGAGGAGGAGGAGGAGGAGGAGGAGGAGGAGGAGGAGGAGGAGGAGGAGGAGGAGGAGGAGGAGGAGGAGGAGGAGGAGGAGGAGGAGGAGGAGGAGGAGGAGGAGGAGGAGGAGGAGGAGGAGGAGGAGGAGGAGGAGGAGGAGGAGGACGAGAGGGAAAAATTAATAAAATAATAGAAAAGTTCCAGAATCTTGAGAAAGAGACATACAAATACAGGAAGCTTTTAGGACACCCAATAAACAAGAACAAAAAAGAAGTGCTCTAAGATATATTATAGTTAAAACATTAAATATAAGGAAGAAGGAAAGATTATTGAAAGCTGCATCAAATCACGTATAAAGGTAAACTCATCAGAATAACAGAAAATTCTCAATAGAAACACAGCATGGAGGGTGTAGAATATCTTTCAATCCATGAACGAACATAATGTCAGTCTGAATTACTGTATCCAGAAAAGTGTAATTCTTAATTGAAGGGGAAAAATATTTCCACAATAAACAAAAATCATGTGAATTCATGGCTACTAAGTCAGCACAACTGAAAAGAAGTCATCCAAATAAAAAATAAAAAAACAAGGAAATGTTAGAATTCAAAGACATTATGAATCAAATGGACTTACTAGACATAGCCTGAACATTGTATTGAATGCACGTTTCTTCCCAATATCCCATTGAACTCTCTCCAAATTAAATTGTAGGATATAAATTAGGTCTTAAAATACAAGAAAATATAAATGACCTCCTTTATTTTTACCAGACTACAGTGCAATAAAACTAGAAGTCAAAAGTAAATCAAATTATGGAAAATATTCAAATTCATAGATACTGGATAATATACTACTTTCCGTGGGTTCATGTGTCATGGAAGAAATAATCAATTTAAAAATTTCTATAATTTAATGAAAATAAAAACAAGTTACCAGAATAGTTGTGCCACAGCAAAGACAGTGTTATACGGAAAGTTTATATCTATGAAAGGCCACATTAAAAAAATAGTGATCCGGGGACTGGGAATATGGCTTAGCAGTAGAATACTTGCTTTGCATGCATGAAGCCAAGAGTTCGATTCCTCAGCACCACATAAGCAGAAAAAGCTGGAAGTGGTGCTGTGGCTCAAGTGGCAGAGTGCTAGCCACGAGCAGAAAGAAGCCAGGGACAGTGCTCAGGCCCTGAGTTCAAGCCCAAGGACTGGCAAAAAAATGCATAGCGATATCAAATATGCACTTTAATCATGCAACTAGAGCAAGAACAAGTCAAAACCAAAATTTATAAGTGGAAAGAAATAAGAATCAGGGTTAAAATTAATAAAGCAGAGACTACAGAAAGCACGAATCAATGAAACACAAAGTTGATTTTTGGAAAAAGTAAACAAGATTAACCAAAACAAGAGGGAAATGACCCAAATCAATAAAATTAGAAGTGAGAAAGTAAATAACCACAAAAACACCAATGAATTTCAGGTGACCATTAGGAAATACTTTGAAAACTCACATTCTAATAAGCTAAACAAACCCTAGAAAAATCAATAAATTTCTAGATATATATGACATAACTAAATTGACCCAAGAGGATATCAACTACTTAAATAGATCTATAATGAGCAATGAAAGTGAAGTGTTAATAAACAGTTCCCCAACAAAGTGCAGGAGAACTGATGGCTTTGTGGCCAGTTTCTACAAGAATACCAACACTCCTTAAATGTTGAAAAGGAAGGATTACTACCAAGGCCATTTGATGAGGTCAAACCCAGTAAGGACACACACACACACACACACACACACACACACACACACACACACACACAAATAATAAACGAATTTCCTCATTGGAACATAGGTGCAAAAGTTTTCAATAAGATCTTTACAAATGGACTTCAACAACACATGAAAAGATTATATACCATGATACAAAGAGGAAAGAAGTCAAATGATCTCTATTTCTGGCTAGAACACCTGAAAATCACCTGAAAAACACCTGAAAATACAGAGTCTAGACCTAAAGTATTATTAATATATCATAATGTAAAACAGGGACTATTTGGGAAGGGATCCTTGGGTAGGAGGAGGGAGAAAGGAGAGTGTGATGTCAAGGTAAATATCATAAAGGCACACCATATATATGTCATTCTTCACAGAGATAGAAAAATGAATCCTAAAATTCATATGAAAGCATAAAAGATCCTGAATGGCCAAAGCAGTCCTGAACAAGAGCGGCAATACTAGAGGTATCACAATACTGAACTTCAAATTATAAGCTGAGCACCATGGCACATGCCTATACTTCTAGCTACGCATAAAAATCAGTGTGTGTGTGTGTGTGTGTGTGTGTGTGTGTGTGTGTGTGTGTGTATCTATGGGATACATTTTCCCAAAGCGAGATTTTTGGTTCCAATGGCATGTACTTTAAAAAGTTAGCATAGTAGGGGCTGGGGATATGGCCTAGTGGCAAGAGAGCTTGCCTTGTATACATGAGGCCCTGGGTTTGATTCCCAGCACCACATATACAGAAAACGTCCAGAAGTGGCGCTGTGGCTCAAGTGGCAGAGTGTTAGCCTTGAGCAAAAGGAAGCCAGGGACAGTGCTCAGGCCCTGAGTCCAAGGCCCAGGACTGGCAAAACAAAACAAAAGTTAGCATAGTATCAGATTATTTTCCAAAAGGGCTGTAAACAATTCATCATCTTAACAGACATGAATGACAATGTCTGTAGTGGATATTATCTGTCTTTCATTTTGGATAGTCCTGTAGGAGAAACAAAACCTCTTCTTAAGTTCATTTGCATTTCCTAAAGAGTTTAATCTTTTCATATATTTTTTCATATATATATATACATATACATATATATTCATTCTCTTTCTGTGAATTGCTTTTTGCTTTTCCTTATCTGTTAAGTCATTTATATCATTCTTATCAATGGATGGATTTGGAACATAAGGAGCATACAGGTTCTCTTTTGTGAGGTGATAAACTATTCTCAAGTTATGATGTGCTATGTTGGGGACAGCTGTGCCTTTAAGAGGCCACAGCTGGCCTTAGCCCATCCCCTCTTCTTCCGCCTTTAACAGGAAGAGAAGTGGGGCTGGGGATATGGCCTAGTGGCAAGAGTGCCTGCCTCATATACATGAGGCCCTGGGTTCGATTCCCCAGCACCACATATACAGAAAATGGCCAGAAGTGGCGCTGTGGCTCAAGTGGCAGAGTGCTAGCCTTCAGCAAAAAGAAGCCAGGGACAGAGCTCAGGCCCTGGGTCCAAGCCCCAGGACTGGCCCAAAAAACAAAAACAAAACAGGAAGAGAAGCCCCAGCCTCTGGGGCGAGCACGTGTCTGATGGCCGGGACCCCAGAAACCCAATCCTTGGGGGGCTGGGCCTCCGCCCACAAGGGAAGTCCCCTGACATCATTTGATGGACAGCCCTGGGGGCCAACCTGTAGTCCCTCTCCTATGCCTGCCCTTCGGGGTATATCTGTGGCTCCTCATTTGAATAAATCAGACGTTCTAGAGGCAGTCTCAGAGACCACCGCCCGCTCCTGTCTTTCCTTGGGCTGGCAAGCATGTGGTTTCGCAACCACACGCTAACAGAGGCTAACCCGGGACCCCGCTTCTGCGTCTAATCCCTACCGGCGGGGGGGGGGGGGGGAAACGTGAGAGAGTGAGTATGGATCCCACACGAAAGAGATAGATAAGCCCAGGACCCCTCCCCACGTGGATGGGGAGGGGTAGAGCGAAGCCCGGCAGTGCTATGCTCTGGTTATGGCTTAAGTGTGTTCCTCAAGGGTTTATGTGTTTAAGAAATGGGCACCTGGGCTGGGGATATGGCCTAGTGGCAAGAGCGCTTGCCTCCTATATTTGAAGCCCTGGGTTCAATTCCCCAGCACCACATATACAGAAAATGGCCAGAAGTGGCGCTGTGGCTCAAGTGGCAGAGTGCTAGCCTTGAGCGGGAAGAAGCCAGGGACAGTGCTCAGGCCCTGAGTCCAAGGCCCAGGACTGGCAAAAAAAAAAAAAGAACAACAACAACAAAAAAGAAATGGGAACCTAGTAGGAGAAATCTTGAGTCCATTTTCACTGAGTTGTTATAAAAGCAGTAAGCTTCCCAAGCAGATTGCTGACTTCTACTTTCCTTCTACTTTGCCTCACAATGCACATGTCCATCATTCTAACATCATCTTCTATTAGGCCCTCACCAGAGATCAAATCAATGAGACGCCCTAATGTTATATTTTGAGTGTTCCAAACTGTGAGCTACATAAACCTCTATTCTTCAAAAGTAGCTGTTGTAGGTATTTCATTATAGTATTGCAAAATAGATGAACATATTAAGAGTTCTACAACTCTGCAAGTATACTAAACACCTTTGATTTTTGGGGTAGCTTTTATGGTTATTTATCTTAGTTTTTTATTTTTAAAAGATGTAAAGGTGCTGGGTGCCATTGGCTCATGCGCATAATCCTAGCTACTCAGGAGGCTGAGATCTGAAGTTCACCGTTCAAAGCCAGTTTGGGCAGGAAAGTCTGTGAGAATCTTATCTACAATGAACCATCCAGAAAACTGGAAGTGGTGCTGTGTTTCAAAGGCACTAGCCTTGAGTGAAAAAGCTCAGGGACAGTGCCCAGGCCCTGAGTTCAAGCCCATGATTGACTGAAAACAAACAACAAAACAGAACAAAATGAAACAAAAAAGCTATTATGTCAACATTGCCACGACTCTCAGTTTTTTAAGCAATCAGGTATAATTGTTACATGACTGCAAAAATAGGTAATACATTCCTACACTGATTTTATCAGAGATCATATGAAGCACATTCTGATTTCCTTAGAGAGTAAACATCTTGATAGTTATAAATGATATAGACTAGGTTGTACTTAATAGTTTTGTGGTTTAAATGAAACTTTATGGGCTGTAAACTTTATGGGATGTGAGATATCATCCTAAAACTGATAACTTTGAAATGACTTTTGATGGCTGCATGAAATTCTCATTTATAGAATCATCATCCTTTAATCATCTCACCTGCTTCTAATCATTTCCAAAGTTTCACTCTTACAAAAAAGGTGGCTAATATCTTTGTACATTGCATCTCTGCTCTTATGATCCCCCCTCCCCTAGTACTGGGGCTTACATTTAGGACCTCATTTAGGCGCCCCATAGTAGATTGTCTACCACTTGGGCTGTGCCTGCAGGTTTGCTTCAATTATTCCTCAGGCAAGGTCTTGTGTTTTTTTTACTAAGGCCAGCATCAGACTGTGAACCACCTACTTATACCTCCCCCAAGTAGATGGTATTGCAGGTGCACACCATCTTGTCTGGCTTCTGCTTTTTTATTTACGTATTTTTTTTGCCAACCCTGGGCCTTGAACTCAAGCCTGAGTACTATCTCTGGTATCTTTTTGCTCAAGACTAGCACTGTGCAATTAAAGTCACAGCATCACTCCTGGCTTTTCCCGCTTACATGGTGTTGAGGAAACGAACCTAGGGCCTCATGTATACAAGGCGAGCACTTTATCAATAGACCATATTCCCAGCCCTCTGCTTTTTTTTAAAAGATATATTCTTAGAATGAAAATTACTGAGGGAAAAGATGGCTTTTAAAAATGGAGAAGGAAAGCTTCTAATAAAAATGTGAAAACAGTGCACCGTGGTGCGCAGGGCTGTGCGCAGGGCATGCTGGGGTTGTGTGCAGTGCATTGCATATGGTGGGGCGGGGTCTGTGCCCTGGGCACGGCAGTGGGGCTGTGCGCAGGGCATGCTGGGGCCGCGCGCGAATGAGCGCGCGCGCGGGGGTTGCTGGTTAGGGGCAGAGCAAGACCACACTAGCCACTTCGAGCCAGACGCTGCCAGACGCTGCCACCGCTGCCGCCATGGAGGTGTTCTTCATGATCCGGCGCCACAAGACGACCATCTTCGCGGATGCTACGGAGTCGAGCACCGTGTTGGAGCTGAAGCGCATCGTCCAGGGCATCCTCAAGCGGCCACCGGAGGATCAGCAGCTCTTCAAGGACGACCAGCTTCTAGAAGATGGGAAAATGCTGCGTGAATATGGCTTCACCGCCCAGACCGCCGGGGCACAGGCCCCGGCCACTTTGGGCCTAGCCTTCCGAGGAGACGAAGCCTTCGAGGTTCCGCACATCGAGCCGTTCTCCACCCCACCAGAGCTTCCAGACGTGTTGAAGCCTCAGGATTCCGGAGAAAGCGCCAGTGGAGAGGCCGTGCAATGAGGGCCCCGGGCATGTCGTCAGAGGCCCACTCCCCCACCCCCAATAAGAGAGATTTGGATGTCTGCCTGAGGAAAAAAATGTGAAACTAGTTGACAGTGACTCTGCCCGTTTAAAAATTTTGGAGTTTTCGCATTAAATTTTGAATACCGCATTCAGTACTTCAAAACTTGTTGGCTTGTTTTCTTTCTTTCTTTAATTAATTAATTAATTACTTTTATTATTTTTTTTGCCAGTCTTGGTCCTTGAACTCAGGGCCTGAGCACTGTCCCTGGCTTCTTTTTGCTCAAGGCTAGCACTCTGCCACTTGAGCCACAGCGCCACTTCTGGCTGTTTTTTTTTTTTTTTTTTTTTTTCTATATATGTGGCGCTGGGGAATGGAACCTACGGTTTCATGTGTAGGAGGCGAGCACTTTACCACTAGGCCATATTCCCAGCCCCCCTCCCCCTTTTTTTGATTTGTGGGTGTTTTTGCCTTGTTCTTTTCTACTACAATGACATCAAGTGCCATTATAGTTGATGACAGAGAATATTTCAGTACTTAACACACAAATATATGAAGTGTATTTCTCTATCACCAGTTGTTTAATTGTTACAGGCTGATTGCTAGAAAAACAAGATGAGACGCTAAATTGCTTTCCCTGGCTTGAATCCACAGGGACTGGGGGCTAATTTTAGCATGATTTTTTGTCAAAAGCAGGAAGCAGTGCCTATGTGATTTTATCCTCCTCATGATTAACATATGCTAGAAAAATGCAATAATAATAATGATACACAATATTGATTGGTAACGAAAGTCCTTTGGATAGACAACATCTTGGTTAAGTTTGCTCAATACTAAATGAAGTTCGCCCAGAAGGAAAGTTCACCCAGAAGGAAAGTAAAGGGAGAGAGCCTTATTTATTTCCTAGGTGTTCTCTAACCTCAAATGAAATCCAGCCTGCAGCATTGTATCTTCAGATCTGTATGGAAAAATTGTTTAATGGCTGTTGATTCATTGATTTCCAAGACATTAGCAATGCTTAAGAGAACAGACTTTGTGCTGTCATGGACAATGGATTGGAATTTGAATATGAATTCTGGGTTTCCATCCTAGCCCTATTAACCTGTTATATGACTTTGAGCAGGTCATCTGTCCTCTCTGGGTCTGTTTTCCATCTTGAGCTGATTTCAGAGTGCTCTTTCAGTACAGGCTAAGGTTATAAAGAAACGATAGTACTGAAGTATTCCATTCAGGAGTAGGGCAGAGAACAAGTTTGGAAGTAGAGGACAGAGAAGAGAAACTGAATCATATCAGAAATATGGTATGGGATATTTTAAGTTAGATTCTTAAGATTTGGGATATTATGGGATATTTTAAGTTAGATTCTTAAGATTATCATAAAAGTACACATTTTAGGTTACATCTCCTTAAATTTACTACCATACGTGGATGATAGGGAACTTTGATATGTAAATTTCATTTCAAGAAAGCCCCTAAAATATACTTTCAAGTGTCATTTCATCATGTAAATTAAGAATTTGCTGATTTATACACATGCATGAAAATGAGTGAGTGCAAATACACATGATAACAATATTCAGAGTTTTCTTGCTTCAGAGAAGCTGCTGGGCTCTGGGGAGAGTGATAGAGCTGAAATGTCATTGTCACAAGGGAGGCAACTATTGATTTCACTGACAAACCCTGTAATTATAGAACACAATGCCTAGTTACATTAATTAGAAGGGAGTGCACAGAGGGAAGCTGGAGGCCCTGCTGGAAGGGAAAGAAGGAAAGTGGAGATCAATTTTCTCTAAGGTGTGGCTGGAGCTCAAAGCAGGTGGAGAGAGTAGAAGCTGAAAAATAGGTTGGGGGTTGACACAATTTGGAAGGTCGCCATAATACCTTGGATTACATTATAATTCACAAAATTAGATGTATAAAAATTCTTTAAAAATTGCAAACTACACCTAAAACACTTTCACAAACAATACAAGTATATAGTACCAATCCAAATTTTATAAAGAAATGATGTAAAGAGCCAGACAGTATACAGCAAGTCTTTTCCTGACCATTCTCTTCCATTTGTATTCCCCAGAACTATTCACTCTGGCTTACCTTCTTAAATTAATCTGCACTAACCAGAAAAGTTATCTACCAACTTAGTGTTAATAATGAAGATGTTAAGTTGTTGCTGTTTGGCCTCATACAACAATTTATTTTTATTTTATCTATTTTCATAACCATCTTACTATCTCCAAGAAACATCACAAATCTTTATTTATTTAGATGGTGCAGTAAGTAGCTGTAGAGAAATCCAAGTACAAAACCCTTCTAAAAAGAGCTGACCCAGCCTTGCCAAATATAGTCTGCCAGACAGGCTGGGCAGAGGTTTCTAAATATTCAGGCTCCAATGTGGAAGGAGAGTCTAAGCTTTCAATAATATTGCCTTGAAGGGGAAGAGCAAGATGTAGTAGGACAGAGTTAAAGATTTCAGGGTCTGGAGTCAGAAGACTAGAGTTCCAGCCTAGCTTTATCATTATACTTACCTTGGAGTCAGAAGACTAGAGTTCCAGCCTAGCTTTATCATTATACTTACCTTGAGTAAGTTGCATCAATACAGATTTAGTTTTTCCTCATGTGTTAAACAAGAGAAGATTTATTCATAATTCTGTTATGAGAATTGGATGAGTTAAGAGAGTCACATAAAATACTTAGTAATAACAGAGGCACATAAGGTCAGAGTAACTCATGCTCCAGGTAGAGTAAATCCACGTGTAAGCACAGATTGCGACCAAAACGCTAAAAGGCTGAGGAAGAAATGGCTCCTTCTTGGCTAGTTACTAACCTAGAACTTAGCAAAGGGCAAAGAAGCCATTTTTGAAACCAACTTTGTAGGTCTGTGGTTAAAATGTTCATTCTTGTCAAACTGTTGGAAAGCGTATTGCTATTGTCTATAAGGGAATACCTTCCTTTCTCCACTTCTCTGCATTGCAGTTTACTAATGGATGCCAGTTCTACCAGTGTCAGTGAAAGAGAAAATTTGCATTTTAAAGGGGAAAATGCTCCCTGCTTAGATAACATTCTAGAACAGAGAAGTCTACCAGGTATTTATGGAAAGAATTAGACCATTTCCCATTTCATTGGAAAGACATCTATAGTATCTATCCATTTGTCTGTCTGTACACCTGTCCTTCCATCTATATGTCCTCCCTTTCTTCTTGCCATTCATCCATCTACCTAAATCAGTTTAATTATCTATCTATCTATCTATCTATCTATCTATCTATCATCGCTTTACCATCTATCCATCCTCCTGTCCATCTATCATCTACCTATCTACCTGTTTTTCTGTAATAATAGAAATGGGAAATTAGTTGCTGTATTAGTTATCTACATCAGAGTACAGTTGACCTCCAAATGTAGTGGCTTAAGACAACAGACATTTTTCATAATTAAGAACATTTTTCATAATTAAATATTTTCATAAATAAATAAAAATTGTTTTGTAGGCCTGTGGATATGGCCTAGTGGCAAGAGCGCTTGCCTGGTATACTTGAAGCCCTGGGTTCGATTCCCCACCACCACATATACAGAAAATGGCCAGAAGTGGCGCTGTGACTCAAGTGGCAGAGTGCTAGCCTTGAGCAAAAAGAAGCCAGGGACAGTGCTCAGGCCCTGAGTCCAAGGCCCAGGACTGGCAAAAAAATAAATAAATAAATTGATTTTTAGGCACATAGTCCCCCAAGTTAGTCTTGAATTTCTGAGTCCAAGTGATTCTCTTACCTCAGGCTCCCAAGTAGCTGAGACTATAGGTATATAGTGCCAGCTTAAATATATTTTGAAAAAGCTGAAGTGAAAACTCTGCCACCCAATCTTTTTTAAAACTTTCTTATATATATATATATATATATATATATATATATTCATCCAGTCTTTAGTACATACACTATTTTTTTAGCCTAGCTGAGATTATATTAGACATATAATTTTGTTTTCTGTTTATCTTCTTTATATTATGTCATTTTATATTATGTCATTTTCCTTTAGAGACATCTCTTTTCAAATCTTCTTATAAATAATCATGGGGTTTCTACAGCTGATAATGAGCTCTTATGAGTTCATTTTAGAGAGGAGATGGAGTAACAAAATACTTGGAATAGAAAAGTATAGAAAAAAGCAGATGGGAAGAGGGAACCGTGGGTCTGTAATTACTAAGAAATGGCTTCCATTGACTTGTTTCTGAATGTGGAAGTCTAGATCCCATGTTTTTTTCTCTTTGTTTTTGCATTTTTTATTATGTGCTGCATTTTGGTTTGGTTTTGTTCTGCTTGGGTCAGGGTCTTGTTATGTAGCCCAAGTGCTGACTTAGAACTCCTTGTCTAGGCCAAGCTATCTTGAACTTGTAGTCCTTGTGCCCTCACTTCCTGAGTGCTGGTCTTACATGCGTGTATTACCATACGCAATCTGCCATTGTGCTCTACTACCATTTGGATTGTTTTTTGGAAGTCAGTATGACTAAGTGACCCTGACTTGGATAACAAGATATTCTGGAAATCTTTCCAAGTTCCAGAAAGACAAAAAAATGGATTGTTGTCATTTTAAGCTACTGGAAAATATATAACAATAGTGGTCCTAAAGAATTACAATATTAAATTCAGTGTATAGAGACAAGTCCAGTTCTCACTTTATATTGCAGATGGAGAAAATGAGTCCAGAGAACTTGAATGGCTCCCTGTAGGTCATAGAGCTGAAGAAGGCAGAACCTGGACTGAAAATGTAGATTTCCTGATTCCTAGGCCACTGTTTCAGAAAACATCTAAAAACCCTTCAATCAATTAACTAATCCTTGTAAGTACTCACAGAAATAGGTTAGTGGTTTTTTTATTCTGATTTTGGATCCATTTTCTGAAAAGTGATTAAATGTGCATAAGCCATTAAATGTTTCTTCTATAATTGAGCATGTTTAAAATCAGTCTAAAAAGAACAGGCTTTTAAGCAGGCTTATCAAGAATTAGATTTCATTTTCTTATACAACCAGTTTGAAGACCATTACTTCTCTCTTGGCATCTTAACTTCTTTCTGTATTTCATTAGTAAGATTAAGCAAATGCCTTGTCACTAGATTAGCTGTATCTCACTGCTCCTCTACCCCTTTCAGTAAAGATGACTGGGGAAGGAAGAGAATATCACTTGGGAGCTTGAATAAGTTATTTGATTGCACACCAAGTGTGGTAATACATCCCTGTAATCCCAGCCAGCACTAGGGAGGTGTAGATAGTCTCAAAGCCAACCTGGGGTATACATAATAAGGACAGGCTGGTTACATAGCCAGACCTTATCTTAAAAAGCCAAAAAATAATAGAATGTACCTATCTCCCTATTAACTGTCCTTTTAAATGGTATCTGTAGGCTGAGATTTTGTATCTGTCCTCTTTACTATGGAGCAAATGGAGGTTAGTGTAATATTTTTTTTGGTGGTAGCAGAGTTTGAACTCATAGCCTTACAGGTGTTCTGGTACTGGAGCCATGTTCCAACCCTTTTTTGTTTTCCTTATTTTTTGAATAGGGTCTTACCTTTATGTCCAGGCCAGGCTGGACCATGATCCTCCCTGGCTGTGATGATAGCTGCGAACTACCATACCCAGATTTTATTGGTTGAGATAGGATCTAAAGAACTTTGTGTCCATGTTAGCCTCAAACTGGGATCTTATTGATCTCTACCTTCCAAGCAGCTAGGATTACAGATGGAAGCCACTACACCTGGCTTGGATTCTTAAACATATTTTTGTAATAATTATTCTTTGAATATGATCAAATCGTTTTCCAAAGTCTTCTTAATCAAGGTTTGCATAGAAGAGTAATCACTCAAGAAAATGAATTGAGTTTTTTGACCTAACGAATAGGGGAGTTTAAAGTTTAGAGTTTCTTGTCTAGGAGTCTCCTATTTTTTCTTTTCTTGTAGTCACTGCTCTCATGCTGTCTGCTTTGACATTCCATTACAGCTTGTCCTTTCCAGAAAGAAATACCAGCACCAAAATGATTTCCTGTCACCATTTGAACACCTCATTATGGCTCCCCAATGTGCTGTTCATGCTGGAGTGAAGGTCTTATAGACCAAGTGCGAAGACACCTTGTAAAAAAGCACGTCATCTGATTTGACAAGTGGGGAAACTGAGTCTCAGAATGCCATTGTTGTGTGTTCAAGCTTAATAGCTGAAGTAGAATTCAAATCCCCTGAGGAATGATTAACTAGAGGGGAAGTTGAAGCTTCCTCCTCTGTACAAGAGAAGGCACGAAGGGAAGACACATCGAAAAGTGGCTTTAATGTTTTCCCATGAAGCCAAGTTGTTTTCCATGTTAATAACTGGCAAATGTTGACAATGTGATCCTTCCAACTGGAATTTGCATTTGGAAAGAGGAGTCCTGAGGACTGACAGAATGCTGTAGGAACATTCAAGTGTTTTCCAACTACTCCAGATATGATGAACTCAGCTATTTAGGGCATAGGTGTTTTTTTTTATATTTTGTTTTGTTTTTCTGTGCCTATCCTGTGGCTGGAATTCAGGGCCTGTGTGCTGTCCCTGATTTTTGCTCAGGGCTAGCACTCTAACACTTTGAGCCACAGCTCCACTTCTGGCTTTCTGGCAGTTAATTAGAGATAGCCTCATAGACTTTCCTGCTCATGCTAGCTACGAAGCATGATCCTTAGATCTCAGCCTCTTGAGTAGCCAGGATTTATAGGCACATGCCAAGAGTGCCTGACTAAACCATAGGTTTTCATAGTAACAACATAAGCATTCTTTCAGATGCCAGTGGGCTAAAAGAAAATTCAGGCAAGGATGGTGAAAAGTTGCCTATTTCCTACACAGTAGTTCAAATATCTAGGGTGAGGTTTGACAAAATTACTGTGAAAGTCCCTTTTAACAGCAAAGTTCCATCATTGTGTGATTACAATTGGCTTGTGTTTACAACCTACAGTCCTGTGAATATGCTTTTTCTTCCCACCCAGAACTACTAACACCTGCGGTATGCTGCAAATTGCTTCTCTGGTCTTAAATATGAAAAAGAAAAGTGAAAAAGAATCCAACAACACTCACACATTAAACACATACACATACAGATTATTTTACCAAGGTATGTTTTTTAGTGTTAAAGTTGAATATGAAAAACTGAGGCTATAACTTCTGGCTTTTAGATTACCAACCTTAATGGAATGGAGTGTGTGTGTGTGTGTGTGTGTGTGTGTGTGTGTGTGTGTGTGCACTAGTACAGGGCTTGAACTCAGGGCCTGGGAGCTTTTTCCTCTCAAGGCTGATGCTCTGCCACTTGAGCCACACCTCTACTTCCTTGACTGGATTAAAAAAAATCTTTCTTTTCTTTCCTCCTTCTGTCCTCCTCTTCCTCCTCCTCCTCCTCCTTTTTCCTCCTCCTTTTTCCAGTGCTAAGGATGGAAAGCTAGGGCTTGTACATGCCAGGAAAGCTCTCTATCATTAAATTACATTCCAAGTCCTCTAGTGTATTTAAATACTATTGATGTTGAACAAGAGAAAAAAATCATTTTCATTTTTCCAAATCCTTCATTTATTTGGTAGAATCCAAAATCCAAAGCAATTATTCCAATTATCTGCCTTAGTCTAAGGGTGTAGCTCAGTGGTAATATGCCTGGTTGGTTATGATAGGCGCTGGATTCAGTTCTAAGGCCCCCTCCACAAACAAAACCAATTAGCTGCCTTGATATGTGTGGCAAAGTGAAGCAAACAGGATCATTACAGCCTACTCAGGAGCACTAGATGGAGGAGGGATCAGATCTTACACGTTTTTGTTAATTCAGTTGTATTAAAGGAAAAAATAACAGAGAATTTATTATATGACCAAGGCATGGGAGTATTAGATTCTAAATCTCATCTATTTGGACTCCAAGCATTTGACAAATACATATGATATATTGGGTTAATGAGATGATTCATCATTGAGTTGGAGGTTGGGTCTAGGAGGGTAAGGAGAACTTATTCTACACTTTAGGTAAAAGCCACAAAGTAATTCACTTTGCCTGAAGTATAGAGTGATCTGTACTATAGATCTAGGATACAGGTGAAACAGCTAGACATGAAGCTGAGCAAGTTTAGGCCAGATTACCAAGGGCTTTTAGATGCTGTGGCATGGGTTTGGGGCTCTGCTTCTGGCAACAGAGGTGAGGTGATTGGAAGCTTGAGTGGGCATTTTAAGTTGGGATGAAGTCTATATATTTGGGTCTTTGTGTATTGTATTTGTGTTTTAGAGTGAACTCTGGTTTATAGTATGAAATGGATAACAAAGAGAGGAGTACAAGGGAGGCCAGCCTGGAGATGAAGGCCTAGAGGCAGGTTGACCAGTTGGGAAGCTCTTTGACAGTTGCACTGCAAACAAGATGAAGGTCTGTACAAAGAAAGACAGGAGTAGCAAGCAGAGGTGAAGATGTATTTAGGACAGAAGGAACAGAGAAGCTCTTGACAGAAGACTGTGAAATTAACATCACACCCATACCAGGTAACCAAGTAAAAAACATCCCTTGGATAGCAGCCACTGTGAAAAATACCCAGTACCCCTAGGGGTTGATGGCAGGGCTGAAAGTAAATCTGATACAGTCAGCATTTTGTTAAGAAAGTGAATGAAACTTTAGGGCTTGAAGGATCTCAAGGTGAAATCACTTGAACAATGGATATGGCCACTGTGGTCTGCTCTGTTCAAAGGGTACTGTAAGGGCTGGGAATATGGCCTAGTGGCAAGAGTGCTTGCCTCGTATACATGAAGCCCTGTTTTCAATTCCTCAGCACCACATATATAGAAAAGGCTGGAAGTGGCGCTGTGACTCTAGTGGTAGAGTGCTAGCCTTGAGCAAAAAGAAGCCAGGGACAGTGCTCAGGCCCTGAGTTCAAGCTCCAGGACTGCCAAAAAAAGGTACTGTAATAGACGTCAAGGATTTGGCTTAAATTTAGAGGAGGGCCTGAATTCAAGTCTTTGGAACAATGAAGCCTGGAGGAAGGGTGAACCAAAACACCTTTTGAGCTAAGCCCTGGTGGCTCACACCTGTATCCTAGCTACTCAGAAGGTTGAGATAGGAGGATTGAGGTTAGCTTTTGTTAATTATTATTTTTGGTTAGTCGTGGGGCTTGAACTCTGGGCCTGGTGAGTACAAGCCTGAGTATCAGAAGAAAAAAGAAATAGTCCTCAAATGATTGCTTTTATTCTATGTTAAGCCAGGGGGCCGAGAGCCAAGTGGAAGGACAGAGGCAATGACCCGTGGTTGTTTTAAGCTCTCCAGCTTACTATGTACAACAGCAAAAAGAAAACAAACAACCAGCACCACTGCCCGGAAAAAGTCAATGGATGGTATTCGAGGTTCCTGCCGACCTTGTGATATGTAAGATTTGGCCAAATGAATGGGCATTTCTGAGCAGACCCACTTCAGACATTGTAGCCAACGCACATCTCTTGTCAGCTTGTGTGTGTGTGTGTATGTGTCGGTCCTGGGGCTTGAACTCTGGGCCTGGGCGCTTGTTCTTCAGCTTAAGGCTAGCGCTCAACCACGTGAGCCACAGCACCACTTTAGATTTTCTGGTGATTAATTGGAGATAAAAGTCAATAAGCGTCGCTGGAACTTTCTTGCCCAGGATGGCTTTGAACCGCTGTCATTAGATCTTAGCCTCATGAGTAGCTACGATTACACGCGTGAACAACGGGCACTAGCCTCTTATCGGCTTTTTGTATACTCGTTTCTTTGGAGTAAATAAGTTATGTGTGTAGGAGGCGGGGGTATGCAGGTAAATGGCACCTTCTAATTCATTGTGATTTTGTGAGACTGGAAAGTGGTTAACCTAAGCAAAGTCTTGGCATCCTTAGGAGCGATGGTGCCATGGGTAAACTTCAGCTCCGTCTTTTCTGCGCAAGAGGGGCGGGGTTTTTGTAACGGTTGCTTAGGAGGAGGCGATTGGCCCGGGGGGAATCGATAGGGGGCGGGACTAGTCCATTGTTGCCATTGGTTCTGCCGGCGAGTTGAGGGTTGGCCGTTAGGGGGCGGAGCCCAGGAGGGGTGGAGGTTGAGTGAGTGAGAGCCCACCGACCGGAGTGAGCCGGCTGGCTGCCCGCCAGCGGGAGTCCGCAGCCGGGAATTGAGCGCGGTGAGTTCCCCATGGCTACTCAGGAGTTAGAATTTGTGGGAAAACGTGTCACTGGGGACGAGAACCTGCGTGGCCGACTTGGATGCGGCAAGGGCACTTCTGCTCCTGAGGTGCTCCACGCCAGCCATTCAACAGCTGGCCTCGCCGGGATCAGTCTGTGGGAACCGCCGGGTGCGTTGACGGTTGCGGGGGCGGGGGGGAGGGAGGCGGCGGTGGCGGCCCCGGTCGGCCGGCGGAGCCCGGAGTGGGGTGGGGGTGGGGGCACAAGCTACGGCTTCAGGTAAATCCTGTCAGCTTGGCTAGCGGACAAGGCGACAGCCACATCCCGTGGCGTGTTGATGAATTGCTCATCCCGGCCTAGCGCCGCTAGGCGTGCCTGACAGACAGGGCCATGCCGGATCCCCAATAGGGCTTAGGGACTGGCTGCGCTGGGGGCCTGGAGCGCCCAGCCGGCACCCAAGGCAATCGTGTTACAGAAATCCGCGTAGCCTCCTCCCCTGGTCCTTTCTCTTCACCCTACGCCGGCTTCCGTGATTCCTCCAGCCTTGGCTTTGCAATAGGGGGCGCTCGGGACGCTGCTCCTGCAGAGGTCACCAGAGGCCTCTCCCCCCTTCCCCCCCACGATAACATTGGCATTGACAGACCAGTTAAAGAGAACTGAAGTTGTCCTTTCCTCTCCCTTAATTTTGTCCCAGCTCCTGATGTCCCACTGTACTGATCCTACCCTGGCCCCACCGAAGACTTGATCCCTGACTTCAGGGACTTCTCAAGATACCTGTCTCCACTTACAGTTACTAGAGGGGAATGAAATGAATCTGTCTTCAATTTGACTAACAGGGAGCTAGGGGTCACCCACAGGCTTTGGCCATGCCAACTCCTAAGTTTGGGTTAGTGGGCTGATGGGTACTGGGGAAAAAAAGCAAGTCGAGGAGACTTATGGGAGATGGCTATCCCTGCACAGATGGGAGTCACGCTCTTGGGACCCATGCCTGCTACATTTCATGGCTTGTTTCTTGTGTTTTTATTTTAAACTGATAATTACCTGAGAACTTACAAATACTGCCAACTCCAAGGAATGACTTGTATTGAAAGGTTAGGTTCCAGCATGGAGGAAGACCCCTTATTAGTCCTTTCCATTTTCTATTTTCCATTGAGTTTCCAAAATCATGGCTGTGTGTTTGTGTGTACGTGCATAGGCTTTTGTGTGTGTGGGGGGGCGGTGCTGGGGCTTGAACTCAGGGCCTGGGTGCTGTTCCTTAGCTTTTTCACTCAAAGCTAGAACTCTACCACTTGACCCATAGCTCTTCTTCCAGCTTTCTGGTGGTTAATAGAGATGAGAGTGTCTCAGACATTCCTGTTTTGTAAGGCTTTGAGCTGAGATCCTCAGCCTCCGGAATAGCTAGGATTACAGGCCATGAGCCACCAGTGCCTGATGATCATACTCATTTTGTTCAATGTTCTGCCTGCCTCTGATCTAACTTTGAAATCCGTGCTGCTAAAAGAGTATAAACACATGCAGCACAATGGGTAGGGTTTGGATTTCATGCTCACAACTGTTCTTTGGAATAATGTAGTTAACCTCTCAAATTCTTTGTTTATTTTACTTAATGCATGTGGCATTCCAGTAGTCATATTTTTCTGTGCTCTCTTTTACAAGGAGAGGGTCTCTTCAAAGTCTGAAATAATTTGAATCATAGAGTAACTTCCATGACAATATTTTTTCCTTTAATTCTTTTTAGGCAAAAGGAAAAGTTGATTAAGCCTGCTGGCATAGGTGCCCACTGTGTTTCCACTACCACAGACACCAGTGTGTGGATGAGGCTGGTTGAAGGTGGAATAATGGGGGAGGGATAGGGTCAAGGCTCTTCACTTATTCCTACCCCAAAATCACATTGTAATGTGACAATGTTGTCCAGGTTCCCTATCACATATGTAGAGTGGAGCTATTAACTAGCTTCATGTTTCATTTCCAGCATCAGAAAGATGAGGCTTAAAGGTCAAGGAAAGTGGAGATAAGAACCATGTCAGATACAACATGGTGGTGGTGATGGTGGTGGTAGTGATGGTGTGTTTGCATGTATGAGAGACAGACCCAGACAGACATAGACACACAGAGAAGGAAAGAATTGTTCTAAATATTCGTGCAGTTATCTACACTAAGATTAGCCCTGCATTTATCTTTCTAATTTGTACTCCTTTCATTAGAGAAAGGGAAAATTCCTAACTTATTTCAGAGTAGTTCTAATTGTGCAACTCTGATTCAGTTTTCACTTGGGCCTATGGATTTTATGTTATGTCTAATATACTCTTGGCCATTCAAGAAGCTTAAAAGTCAAGCTATGGGCTGGATCACTGTCAGAGCCAACATGGACTGCATAGAATCCAGTGAGGCTGGAAGAAAAGAAAGGTCAGTGAAAATTGAGTAGGGGTAATAACAATACTAGTGATAATAATGGCTTATGTCAATTGAATTGGGGGGGCAGTAATAAACACTTTACTTTAATCATCTCATGCAATGCCTCAAAAATCCTATAAGAAACAAGAGAAGAAATAATCTTGGAAGGGAGGCACTTTAGGGATCAAGCACCTTAAATCCAAGATTTTGAAATCCAAGACATGTCAAATCTGAAAGTTTTTGAGCAATGACATGATACTATTAGTGGAAAATTCCACAACTCTCTTAGTCTTATGGCTGTAGTTAAAATTACAAAATAAAACTATAAAATAAACTATAAAATATTGTATAAATTTACCTTCAGGCTAGGTAAATGACATGTGCATAAAGTCTGAATAAATATTATGTCTAGATTTGGGTTCTATCCCCAAATATCTCATTGTGTATTATACAAATATTCCATTTTAAAAAAGAATTCAAGGGGCTGGGAATATGGCCTAGTGGCAAGAGTGCTTGCCTCGTATACAGGAAGCACTGGGTTCGATTCCTCAGCACCGCATATATAGAAAATGGCCAGAAGTGGTGCTGTGGCTCAAGTGGAAGAGTGCTAGCCTTGAGCAAAAAGAAGCCAGGGACAGTGCTCAGGCCCTGAGTCCAAGGCCCAGGACTGGCCAATATAAAAATAAAAGTAAAATAAAAATAAAAATAATTCAAAATTTGAAACACTTCTTGTCTTTTTGAATTTTTCCCCAGTTCTAAGGCTTGAACTCAGGGCCTGAGCACTGTCCTTGGCTTCTTTTTGGCTCAAGGATAGCACTCTAGCACTTGAGCCACAGCACCACTTCTGGCTTTTTTTTTCTATATATGTAGTGCTGAGGAATCAAACCCAGGGCTTCATGTATATGAGGCAAGCACTCTACCACTAGGCCATATACCCAGCCCCATGCTTCTGGTCTTACATATTTTGGACAAAGGGTACCCAACACGAACTCTCTTTTAGAGTTCAAACAGCTTAGGTAACAGACCCAAGGATATCTCCATCTGGTCAATGGCTGAAGTGGAATTTGAATCCAGATCTTCTTGATATTAGGTCTTGAGCTGCAAAGCATTTTGCATTTTACTGTCCCTAGACTGTTCCTAGAAGAGGTAGATGTGAGGTGAAGCAAATGTTTGAATGGTGGGTAGGTTATACACATTCACATGTTTGTTTGTAATTATGAGACTCTGATGGGATTAGATGGAGCCAGGAAAGGAGAATGGTCAGAGAGTGAACAGTGCACATTGCATCTTTGTATGAAAATGATAGAATGAAACCCACTGAAAGCTGTTGACTAATAGAAGGTGAGGGGATAGGCAAAGTGAGAGGGGGGTCAGTCTGATGAAAGTATTGTATGAGTGTGGGTGAAATAGCAAGGTTAAACCCCTTTGAACAATTAATATACACTTCTAAAAATGATGGTCAGAAGGCTGAGATCTGAGGATAGAAGAAGCTAAGAGACAGAACCCAGGCCCTGAGTTCAAGCTTTAGTATTAGCAAAAAAAAAAAAGAAGAAGAATGGCAGAAGTGTAAAATAGGTTCTGTCTGGGGGTGAGGAGCAGAAAGGGTAGAAGACGAAGATGAAAGGGTAGAAGATGAAGATGATCAAAATACTTTTTGTACATGAGTGGAAATGGAACAATGAAGCTGGTTGACACTTGTTTGGGAAATGGGGAAGTGAAAATGAGGGAGAGTGATGGAGGGAGGGAGTGTGGTCAAGGGACACTGTATGCGTACAGGGACATGTCAAAGTTAACCACCCTTTTCTTTCTTTTTCGTTTTGTCTGACGTAAGAACTCAAAGTCAGTATCCAGCTTTCGGTCATTGGCTGATATTCTATCACCCTGAGTCATGTCTCCAACCCAAAGAGGCCCCCCTGTTACAACTAATTGATATTAATAAAACTCTGGCAAAATTAAATAGGGGATCTTAAGAACTTGTATGTGTGTGTGTGTGTGTGTGTGTGTGTGTGCATGCGTGCACGCGTGCGCACACACGAGTGCACACGTGCTGGTCTTGAGCTCAGAACCTGGGTGCTGTCCTTGAGCTACTTGAGCCACAGTGCCACATCTGGCTCTGTTGACCCCTTAATTCAATTGCTTTTCAAATTGTTTGTAGGCTGAAGTACACTCATTTAGGGGTGAATTGGACTCAGGGCCCCTAGCTTGCTCTTTCTACACACTGGACTGTGAAATCTGCTTGGCTGCATGCATATGATCCAAGAAATGAAGAAATGTGACATATATGCTAACAACAGAGCCAAGTCCCCAAGACAAGAAAGAGGCACAGACTCAGGGAACCAAGAAGGTCATTCCATATAATTGATACCGCTTTTATGGTGTTCTTTCTTGCTGAAAAATTCTCAGTATCAAAAGTTAGGGGATGGTGGCTCACACCTGTAAGTCTACCTACTAGACAGATATAGTCCTTGCCCTCATAGGACTTAGAATGGGGTGAGAAAGGATAGGTAAATAAAAACAGCCCCCAAAATATACATTATGTTTGCATACCTCCATTCTCAGAGAAAAAATAAAAGTGGACAATATCCTATCAAGTCACATGGTGAGATCATTGGTCTTTCAGAATGTTTAGGGGCAGATTCTCTGAGAAGGTGGTATTTAAATCAAATATGGAAAATAAGAAGCCAGCCAAAGTAATCTTGAGGGAGGGTATTTCAGTTAGGGGTACACAACTGAAGAGGCCCTGAAGAGTGAGCCTGATACATTTGTGAGACAGTAATATACCAGGTTCAGAAAGACAAAGGGTTTTTTCCTCACACATGGAAGCTAAACCTAAAAGAGAAACATATACATAAATACATGCATGATTGTATATACATATAGAGAGAGGAGGTGTTTGTAGTAGTGATATTGTTTACGGGAATTAGTGAGAGGAGAGATAAAGAAACTGATAGTGAATAACATAGAAATTGCATCTATGAAGATGGCATAATGAAACTCTTTGAAAGCTGTCTAATAATAGGGAATGAGGGAGTGAGGAAAGAGTAATAAAGGGTTAATCTGATTAAAGTACAATGCTTGAATATATGAAATACCGTGGTCAAAATTCTTTGAAAAGTGCATTTAAAAATCAATGACAGGAATGAAAAGCAGGTCCTTTGGAGGGAGTTAACACTGAGAGAGGGAAGGGTGAAGATGAATATGGCTGAAATACTTGACATTAATCTAAGAAAATAAAACCTGTTGAAATCGTTTTGTATATATGTTGAAATTGTTTTGTGTGTATGTGTGTGTGTGTGTGTGTGTGTGTGTGGCATCCTAGGGCTTGAACTCAAGACCTGTGCCTTGTCCCTGAGCTTTTTTTTTGTCATGGGCTTCATTCAACTCATAGCCAGGGTGCTGGCCCTGAGTGTTTTCAAGGCTAGCTAGCTCAACGCTAGCACTTCTGGTTTTCTGGTGATTAACTGGAGATAAGAGTCTTATGGACTTTTCTGCCCAGGCTGGCTTTGAACTGCCATCCTCAGATCTCAGTCCTGAGTAGCTTGGATTACAGGTAGGAGCCACCACTGCCCAGTTCCCTGAGCTTTTTTTGCTAAGAGCTAGTGCTCTACCACTTGACCCATTGCTCCACTTCCAGTTTTTTTTTATGATTAATTGAAGATGAGATTCACATGGACTTTCCTGCCTGGGCTGGCTTCAAACTATGAATCTCAGATGTCAACTTCCTTAGTAGCTAGGATTACAGGTGTGAGCCACCTGTGCCCAACTTAAAATTGTTTTAAGAAAGGAGGAGGGAAGGGGCTGGGAATATGGCCTAGTGGTAAAGTGCTTGCCCCGCATATATGAATCCCTGGGTTTAATTCCTCAGCACCACATATAGAGAAAAAGCCAAAAGTGACGCTGTGGCTCAAGTGGGAGAGTGCTAGCCTTGAGCAAAAAGAAGCCGGGGACAGTGCTGAGGCCCTGAGTTCAAGCCCCAGGACTAGCAAAAAAAGAGAAGGAGGAGGGAAGAGTGCTGGAGAGGATGAGTCGAATCAAGACACAGTATAAGTACATAGGGAAGTGTCACACTGAAACCTATCCTGTACAGGTAATACACGCTAATAAAAGCATTTCCTCAAAAAAAAAAAAAAAGAAAAGGTTAGTGAAACTATAATGGAGACCATTTGACAATATATAAAAAGCCATAGAAATTAATTCTTGCCCCTTGGAATCTTATTATACTTTGCGAAATATTTTTATTTTCTCTTTAAGTAGTTGTACAAAGGGGTTTCAGTTCAACATGTCAATTTGTGAGTACAGTGCATTTTGATAAAAGCCATAGAAATTAATTCTTGCCCCTTGGAATCTTATTATACTTTGCGAAATATTTTTATTTTCTCTTTAAGTAGTTGTACAAAGGGGTTTCAGTTCAACATGTCAATTTGTGAGTACAGTGCATTTTGATAAATGTCACCCAATCCATCATTTCCTCCTATCTCTCCTCAGGCCACCCATCCCCTCAAGTTACCTGGTTCCAAGAGAAAATTATTTTTTAAAAGCTTTGAACACAGGCAGCGACATGTGTAGATTACTTATGTAGTACATGTAAGCCCTGCGTTGAAACCCCAATACCACCAAAAATAAAAAGGTTTGTAAAAAGATTTTATGGCCGGGCGCTGGTAGCTCATGCCTGTAATCCTAGCTACTTAGGAGCCTGAGATCTGAGCATCACAGTTTGAAGCCAGTCCAGGCAGAAAAGTCCCTGAGAAACTCTTATCTCCAATTAACCACTCAAAAACCGGAAGTGGCACTGTAGCCCATATGGTAGAGTGCTAGCCCTGAGCACAAAGAGCCTCAGGGACAGTGCCCAGGCCCTGAGTTCAAGCCCCACAACTGACAAAAAAAACCACACAGGTTTTATGGTAAGTATTTTCATAGTAGTAGTCTACAGTACTGCTGTTTTGAAGAGTAGTGGTCTTTCAGAAAATCAATAAAGCTGGGCATGGTGGTACATGCACGTAATACCAGCACTTGGGAGGTGGAAAACAGAAGGGTCTTGAGTTCTAAGTTATCCTGGAACACATGGCGAGATCCTGTCTCAATAAATAAACGCACAAATAAAATAAGTAAAATGGCTCTATGTAATTGTAGCTACTTGAAAGGTTAAGGAGGAGGGGGTCTGAGGCATGGCTCAGTTTGTAGAGCACTAGCCAATGTGCAAAAATGGCACAACTGAGTTTGAGTCCTAAAAAATAATAATGGGAGGATTATAGTTCAAAGCCAGCCTGAGCAGAAAAGTCTGTGAGAACCCTTCTACCGCCTTCTCAAGACCTAGCTGGGCACAGTGACATATGCCTGTTATCCCAAACTACCTGGGAAAGCTGAGATTGGGAGATTCTACCAGAGTAGCCTGGGCAGAAAAATCCAAAAGACTCCATCTCCATCATGGGAAGCTGGACTCTAGTGTGCATCTGTGACCTCAGCAGTGAGAGAAAGCCCAAAAAGTAGGTGGATCTTGGCTCAGGCACATACCTGGCCAGAAAATAGGAGACACTAGCTTAAAAAATTTAAAAACAGGGCTGTATGGCTCAGCAGTGTCACGCTAGCTTAGTAAGCAAAAAATCCCAAATTTAAACCCCCAGATTGTCATAAATAAATAAATAGATAGATAGGAAAGCAAAAAATCACCTTGAGGAATGGGGGAGGATGTGTAACCCAATCTGTAGCACTGGAATTTCTATATGATTTCTCTGTAGAATTTCTGCAGGAACTTGCCTTAGGCATGAAAAATGACAAATGTTTGGATTGTATCAATATCTAGAATTGTTTCTAAAACCAAGGGCATAACCCAAATGAATCTTGTTGGTAAATTTGTACAAGTGTTTAAAGTTCACATGCTGTTCATGATTGAATTTATACAAATATAGTTATTTTATTTATTTTTCAATCACTTCATCCACTTTTAACTTTGGCCCTGTTTCTCTCTGGCAGTACTCTCTGGTATGGATGCTATTACAAAGGAGTCGCCATGAAGACTTCCCATGAATTGTGGCATCTTCCATCTTTCCTCTATTAACCACCTTTTCAGCCATAAGGTAATGCTTAATAGTTTACTCTGTGGGATTTGAAGTCAAATCAGGTCACTATAAGATTTTATTTATTTATTTCAAGGGTAGGAAAGAAGTGCTATGCTCAGCAACTGCTTAACAGTAGTACACAGTCCCATGCAAAGGCTGTTTTTGTCCTCTAGGTGGCTCCTGGTAGACAGGAGTTTTGTTGGTAATTTTCAGACTGATGATAAAACTGGGAAGGGAAGCAAAACACTAGCAACTTCATAATATATATTCCCCACAAAGAATTCTCTGATTTTTTACTGAGTGAGACAGAAAAGTATGGAAAATATGCAGCCACATTCCTTTAAGTCCCTGATGGTCTCTTTGGTGTTTTTTTTTTTTTCATGTGAAGAAGAGAAAGCAATGAGTCAGTGTTTGTAATACTGTGGTAAATTAATCCAAGGTATAAAGCAGCTTTCTTGGCTGGAAGTTTCTGGAAAAAAAGGTGCTTTTTAACACAGAATTGAGGAAAGGTGAGGAAAGGGCAAAGACTAAAAGACTGGCTCGACAGGTTTGCCAACTGCTTTGGGCATATAGTTTTAAAAATAGTTCCCTTTCTTGCTATCATGGAATCATACCTGCTAGCATGCAGTTATGTGATCCATTTGCACTGAAAGGCCTAACACAGGCCTGTTCTAAGTTTATTTTCTTTCTTTCTTTTTTTATTTTGTTGGTAGTGGGTCTTGAGCTCAGGGATTGGGTGCTGTCCCTGAGCTTTTCTGCTCAAGGCTACTTTTCTACCACTTTGAGGTACAGCTCCATTTCTGTTTTTTGGGTGATTAATTGGAGATAAGCATCTTACAGAATCTCCTGTTTGGGCTGGCTCTGAACCACGATCCTCAGATCTCAGCCTCCTTAGTAGCTAGGATTACAGGCATGAACCACCAAGTGCCTGGCATTAATTTGCTTGCTTGCTTGCTTGATTTCTTTTTTTAAAAAATTACTTCTCTGTTTTTACTTTAATTAAAAAATCTTTCTCTAGCTTTACTGAGATGTGATTGACAAATTAAAATTATATATACATATATGTATACATAGATATAGCACATATATACCATGAAATAATGACTACAATCAAGCTAATTAACACAGCTAGCACTTCATAAAGGTATTGCTTTTATTCATTTCTAGTTTTTTTGAGGCACAATTGGCAAATACCAATTGTAAAATATACAATATATGTTGTATATTTTTGTATATTTGTATCCATGCAGAAACACTTCACTCTTGCAAACATTATCCCATAAAGGAATCTTTAAGGCAATCATTTACCTGAAGGAAAATAAGGGAAAAACAGGAAAATAAGTTGCCTCAATGACTTAACGTGAATCTACTTTTCTTAGTTTCAAGATCAAAATTCTCCACAGTAAACTTTGCCTTAGACCTGAGTTTCTTGGAGTGCTGCTAGAAGTCTCTCTTCTAGTAGGATTTTTGTAAATTTGTCATTGCTGAATAGCTATGAATTTCCAAAAGTCTCTCTTCTTCTATGGAGAACCTCTCCCAGCTGCAGATATCCCCAATAATCCCTTTCAGGTCATCTTAATTGGGAATTTGGTCATTTAGAGGATCATACAATTTGGAATGTTCCTCTTATTGCCAAACTGAGTGTTACTCATTTTAATTATGTGATTTCAAAATATTCAAAGTTCAGAGCATATGATCAGCTTGTTTAAAAAGTGTTGTTCAGTTTAAAGAGGTATCAAAAGATTTGAACATTCATCCATTGCATCTTGACTGAAGAGCCATGGAATATTTCTGTTTTGTTAAGAGTTACTGGGGGGAGGGGAGGAAGAACTGAAAAAATGAGTTACTGAGATTCTACACTAGCCAGATAATTGGCAATTGGCTAAGTTGATTTGACCCAGATAAATGTTGGCTGCCCTAATGACTTGTAAATATATTGATATAATTTTGTGTATCTAAAACGCTTTCAAAATGATTAACTTCAAGATTCAAAAGCCTGGACAGCTGGGCCCAGTAGCTTATGTCTATAATCCTAGCTACTTAGGAGGCTGAGGTCTAGAGGACTGTAGTCCAATGCCAGCCTGGGCAGAAAAGTACCTGAAACTCCATCTCCAAAATAACCAGCCAAAAGAGATGTGGCTAAAGTTGTAGAGAACCAGCCAAGCCAGTGTGAGTCTCTGAGTTCAAACTTCAGTACTTTTTTTAAAAATCTAAATTTTTTAGATTTTTTAAAAATCTAAAAATTTTAAAAAGATGCAACAAAGATCTAATTCAAGAGAGAGGACATCAAACTATGCAGATTGTCCTGTTCATTCTACTCTTGCTTTTAAAACATGCCTCATCCACATGGTCTTGCTAACACAGCCATGTTTTCTGGGAAACTCCTGCATATTTGTGTGTTATTGAGTAACTATAATGTTTTTAAGGTTAAGAGTCCCCATTGGCCTCTGAAAAGATGTTTACAGATAAGTCATCAGTAGTGTTGTCTGAATCATATGGCTAGAAGAAAAATGCGTGCATGTGAGTTGGGAAGGCATGGTTGAATATAACAGAACATGAGAATAATTTTTTAAATTATTATTAAAAAATGACATTTTTGTCAGCTGTGGGGCTTGAACTCAGGGCCTGGGCACTGTGCCTGAGCTCTTTCACTCAAGGTTTAGTGATCTACCACTTTGAGCGACAGTACAACTTCTAGTTTTCTAGTGATTTATTGGAGATAAGAGTCTAACAGACTTTCTTGCCTGGGCTGGCCAATCTTCAGATCTCAGCCTCCTGGAGAGCTAGGTTTACAGGCACGAACCATCAGTGCCCAACTGACTTTATAGGAATCATAATTACAGCATTTTTATAAGGGCTTTGTTAAATAAATGAATCGTGCATATGACCATGATTGGTGAAAGTAATCAGAATTTGTTGGTGAATTCTACAGTTATATCAGTCAGAGCACAGGCTCATTAAAGGGAAAAATCAGAGGGCAAATTAGGTTGTTCTATGGTCAGTTTTAACTTGATCTCAGTGATACTACCAATTTGGTAGGTATTGTTTGACTAATATATAATCTACTGTGTAGTATATAATTTAAAGTAGATTATATGCTTCAGTATGTTCATTTAGTTTAGACAGAGTTAAACAGGGACGTTGTAGGGAGGAAAGTTCAAACTTTTTTTGCACATATTTTCAAGAATGAGGCCATTTAATAGCTTTAACCAGGTACGAATGGGCACATTAGTCTTGGAATTGAGAAATTATTCTGATTTAGAGGAAAGTACATGCTAAAGTTCAGTAGTGTATGAGTATTTTTCAGAAATATTTATTTCCATTATGTTACAAAATAAATCAGGTCTTAAATATTTGTAGCCAGACTAGTGGCTGCTGATGTCAGGGGACAGTTGAAATTTGGGGGGTGGTAAGTGTTTTTACTATCTTGATCATGTGGATGGTTTCATGGGCATGTATGCATATGTCAAAACTTATCAAAATGTATACTTTTTTTTTTTTTTTGGCAGTCCTGGGGCTTGAGCTCAGGGCCTGAGTACTGAACCTGGCTTCTTTTTGCTCAAGGCTAGCACTCTGCCACTTGAGCCACAGCGCCACTTCTGGCCATTTTCTGTATATGTGGTGCTGGGGAATTGAACCCAGGGCCTCATGTATACGAGGCAAGCACTGTAGCCATTAGGCCATATCCCCAGCTCCAAAATGTATACTTTTGATACGTGTGGTTTATTGTATATCAGTTATGTCTCAATAAAACATCTTTTAATGACGTTCTAAGAATGAAATACAGGGTCTCCTGCATGCTAGGAAAGCACTCTTCCACTGGACCACACCCCTGGCCCAAATCAATAAAACAGTTATAAAAATAAGTTTTTTTCTGTGACCAATGATAAAGATAGTAAAGCAGTTGTCCAGTGATCCCTTGTTCTTCAAATTCCTAATCTCCCAGACATCAGTCACGATTCACATAAACCTCAATGATGGGGTCAGATGTCAACAGCATTCACAGTGATGGCAGAGAGAGTGTTGGTACCATGTTTATCTGTTTTGGCTCTTTCTTTTCTTTCTTTCTTTCTTTCTTTCTTTCTTTCTTTCTTTCTTTCTTTCTTTCTTTCTTTCTTTCTTTCTCTCTTTCTCTCTCTCTCTCTCTCTCTCTCTCTCTCTCTCTCTCTCTCTCTCTCTCTCTCTCTCTCTCTCTCTCTCTCTCTCTTCTCTCTTTCTCTCTTTCTTTCCTTGTTTAGGTCCGAGACCAGGACTTGAACTTGGTACCTGCCACTTTTGCTCATTAGCTAGTACTCTACCAACTGAGCCATACCTCCAACCCCAAGGGTTGGTTCTATTCTTTTCTCTTTTTTTTTGCCAGTCCTGGGGTTTGAGTCTCAGAACCAGAGCACTGTGCCTGGAGTCTTCTTGCTCAAGGCTAGCACTCTGCCACTTGAACACAGCACCACTTCTGGCCTTATCTATATATATGGTGCTGAGGAATCGAATCTAGGGCTTCATGTATATGAGGCAAGCCCTCTTGCCACTAGGCCATATTCCCAGCCCCAGGGTTGGTTATTTTCTTTCTTGGGCTTTTTTTTAGGTCCAAGACCGGAACTTGAACTCAGTACCTACTGCTTTTGCTCATTGACTAGCACTCTACCAAATAAGCCATGCCACCAACCCCTTTGACCCTTTTCTGAGACAAAAATGGTCTAAACTCAAGGCCTCAAGTTTGCTCACAGCTGGTATTTTGCCACTTCCAACCTGGCATTTTGCTCATTCATTGGAGATGGAGTTTTTTTGTACTTTTCTTCCTGGGCTGGCTTCAAATCTTAATCTTCAAGGTCTCAGCCCCCTGAGTAGCAAGGATTACAGTTGTGAGTCACAGGTACACAGTTAAATTGCTTGTTGTTATTGTTGTTTCCTCTTTTATTTTGCCAGTCCTGGGGCTTGGACTCAGGGCCTGGGCACTGTCCCTGGCTTCTTTTTGCTCAAGGCTAGCACTCTACCACTTGAGCCACAGCGCCACTTCCGGCCTTTTCTGTTTATGTGGTATGGAGGAATTGAATCCAGGGCTTCATGAATGCTAGGCAAGCACTCTACCGCTAAGCCACATTCCCAGCCCTGTTTCCTCTTTTTTTTATTTAAATAAATTTAATTTAAATAAATAAAATAACTTATTTATTGTCAAAGTAATGTACAGAGGGTTTACAGTTTCATACATAGGGCAGTGAATACATTTCTTATCAAACTTGTTACTTCCTCCCTCATTTTTCTCCCACCTTCCCCCATGCCCAGTTACCTCCCCACGCTCCCCTGAGATATACAGTCGGTTTACAGCATATAATCTTGTAAGTATTGCTATTGCATTGATTCGCCTTTTACCTGTTGTCTCTCCATTTTGGTGTTCCCCTCCCCTAGTTCCAATAAACGTACATACAATACCCAGTGTACCAAAGTCAGTTACAGTGACATCAGGGGTAAAACTATGGGGAAGAAAGACAAAAGAAAAAGGCATAATTTCATATGCTACCTGGAAAATAACAACAGAAGTTAACAATTTATTCCCAAACCTGAGAGTGTATCTCAAGGATGGAGCACTTGATGATCATGTGTAAGGCCCTGGGCTTCATCCTCAATGTAAGTAAGCAAATGAATGAATGAATGTATATGCCAAATAAAATGATTAAAAAAATCTCTTGTAGTATATTCCCAACTCCTTTCCTAGAGGAAATACAATTTGATGTACGTCTTTTCAGACTTTGTATGTATGTGCAGCCATATGTGTGCTTATCTTCCTTTTATGGTATTATAGTGCTTTTACAAACACAGTATCATATTGTACATTATTATTCTGCAACTTGCTTCCCCTCCTCCCACAAAGCATCTTTGGCATTCTTCCTTATTAATCCTTTCCTCTTTTGGTTCATCCCTCCTCCTTCCCTTCCTCCTCCTCCTCCTCCCCCTCCTCCTCCCCTTCCTCCTCCTCCTCCTCCTTTACTTTTCCTTAGTGTTTTGCCTAAGGTTTACCTAAGAAATGTTACACTGGGAATTAATTGTGGCTCACCCATATGCTAAGTACTGTACTAGTGTCAGTGGCATTGCTGTAGCCTTGAGACCATGGTATATGAAAAAAGCCTACTACTTGGTCCTCAATATTTTTGTAATAAGATTTGAAAATTATCCTTCTATTCCTGGAAAGTAATTTTTTTGTTTTGTTTTGTTGTTTGCCAGTCCTGGGCCTTGGACTCAGGGCCTGAGCACTGTCCCTGGCTTCTTTTTGCTCAAGGCTAGCACTCTGCCAACTTGAGCCACAGCGCCACTTCTGGCCTTTTCTCTATATGTGGTGCTGAGGAATTGAACCTAGGGCTTCATGTATAGGAGGCGAGCACTCTTGCCACTAGGCCATATTCCCAGCCCCTGGAAAGTAATTTTTTGTGGGCCAGTCTTGGGGTTTGAACTCAAGGCCTGGGCGCTGTCCTTTAGCTTTTTTGCTCAAGACTAGTGACTAGTGCCCTCCTTCTGGACCCACAGATCCACATCCTGCTGTTTTTTGTGGTCTAGTGGAGATAAGAGTCTGATGGATTTTCCTGCCCTGGCTGGCTTTGAACCTCCATCCTCAGCTCTCAACCTCCTGAGTATCTAGAATTACAGGTGTGACCCACTGGGGCTTGACTATCTGGAAAGTAATTTAATATAAACTATTCATAGACATTTAAAATCTAAAGCCTTTAAATAACTGGGGGATATATGAGAAAGACCAAATGTGTCAGTGTGTTGTTGTTGTCACTGGGAATTAGCAACTTGAGTTATCAAGATTTTAAAGAGGCCATTTAACTTTTTTCCAGTTCTGGGGCTTGAACTCAGGACCTGAGCACTGCCCCTGGCTTCTTTTTGCTCAGGCTAGCACTCTACCACTTAAGCCACAGCGCCACTTCTGGCTTTTTCTATATATGTGGTGCTGAGGAATCAAACCCAGGGCTTCCAGTATGCAAGGCAAGTACTCTACCACTAGGCCACATTCCCAGGCCCCCATTTAAATTTTTTAAAGTTTTAGTGATATATTCCTTTTCTTTACTCTGGTCCTGGGGCTTGAACTCAGAGCCTGCCTGGGAACTTTCCCTGAGCCTCTTTGTGTTCAAGGCTAGTACTCTACCACTTGAGCCACAGCGCACCATTTTTGGCTTTTTCTGAGTAATTTATTGGAGACAAGAATCTCACAGACTTTTCTGCCTGGGCTGGCTTTGAACTGTGATCCTTAGATCTTAGCCTTCTGAGTAACTAGGATTAAAGGCATGAGGCATCAGTGCCCAGCAATATATTCTTAAAGTAAAAAATTAATTGATATTAAATAACAATTATAACATATATAATGTATATGCCTATATATACCAATATGATGGTATATACACATATACATTATGTTGAAATTAAATAATTATGTGTATACATAATGCTATACAGGCATGGGCCACAGGTGCCTAGAACGTTCAAGTTATTTTCTGCTTTTTGTTTTTTTTTTTGCCAGTCCTGGGGCTTGAACTCAGGGCATGAGCACTGTCCTTGGCTTCTTTTTGCTCAAGGCTAGCACTCTACCACTTGAGCCACAGCACCACTCCCGGCTTTTTCTATGTATGTGGTGCTGAGGAATTGAACCCAGGGCTTCATGTATATGAGGCGAGCACTTTACCACTAGGCTTATCCACATATGCTGCTATCTAGTTCTTCAGTATCTTTCATCAGTTTGTTTTAGTTTCCCTCCTATTAGTCTTGTGTCAATTTTGTTAGATTTCTACCTATTTCATCGATCATGGTGCTACTATAAACAGCACTGTGTTTTAACTTTCAAATTCAATTTGTTCATTGTGGATCTATAGGAAAGGTCTGACTTCTTGTGTTAACTTTGCATTCTACAACCTAACTATAATTGCTTATTAGTTCTCCCATGTGGTAAGGTATTGTTTTAATTTTACCAACAGTATGCTTTTCCTCTGTCAACTGGATCTAACTCGAGCAGTAATACCATCAGTTCATGGCCTCAACTTATGTTTTGCTCTGTTTGTATTAGAAATTTGTCTCTTTTGTCCTGTAGGTGTTGTGGACACCATGACAGTCACAGTGGTATATGATAACTCTGAGGCGACAGAGCTCTGCGCAGCTCAGCACCTCTACCTCAAGCCTATAGCAAAATTAATGATCAACGTTTTGCTCCCAGAGTGTGGAGAACCTGTGAGGCCCTTCTCTAACTGGGAAGTTCTTGACCAGCTGAAAAGTCTGATTTGCCCTGATCAATTCACTACGGTTCGACTCTCCAAGAGTACAAAAGATTTCATTCGATTTGAGGGTGAAGCAGAAACTCGAAGTTTGATTCAGATCCTGAAGGCAAAGTTACATGGGAAGATCATCAAGCTAAATGGTTTGAAAACAGACTTAAAAGTAGTTGCTACAGATGCTCAGGGAGAATGGGAACATTTTTCTAAAGAGACAGAGGCCTCAGTGAGTGATGGAGCTGAAGAGCAGGACCATGACAAGAGTCCTGATTCCATATATTTTGAAGGCTTGCCCTGTAAGTGGTTTGCACCTAAAGGCTCCAGTGGGGAGAAGCCATGTGAAGAGATCCTTCGAGTAGTCTTTGAAAGTTTTGGGAAGATCAAGAATGTGGATATCCCTATGCTTGACCCCTACAGAGAAGTGATGACTGGCGATAGCTTTGGGGGTTTTAGCTTTGGCTTGCAGACTTTTGAGGCCTTTATACAATACCAGGAGTCAACTGACTTTATAAAAGCCATGGAGTCCCTTCGAGGGATGAAGCTGATGCTTAAAGGAGACGATGGAAAGGCTCTGGCATGTAACATTAAGGTAGGAATTAATGAAAGCTGGAAAGAAGCAACTAGGCAGACACCAGGCTCTGATCCATTGCTAACATAAAGGCTCATGTTATTCTTTTTATTGAACTTAGGGCTTGGGTGCTGTCCTTGAGCTTCTTTTTGCTCAAGGTCTTTGTTCTCCCACTTGATCCACAGTTCCACTTCTGGCTTTCTGGTAGTTCATTGGAGATAAGAGTCTCATGGACTTTCCTGCCCAAGCTGACTTCGGAACACAACCCTCAGATCTAGCCTCCTTAGTAGCTAGGATTACAGACATGAGCCACCGGTGCCTCGCTTCATGTGATTCCTAATAACTGGAGGTTTAGGAAGCAAAAGAATCTTCAGTTGAACACCCAATCTTCTGTTCTCGGGAATACTGCCAGCTGTGATTTAAAAATGATGGTCATTACAATGTGAGGTTCTGTTCCAGCTTCCTGAGAGTGTTAAAGGATTATTGGCAGCCTTTATGGAACCATCTCATATGGAGATTATAGTTGACAAATTTCCAAGAGAGTGATATACAATTTGAAAACATAGGAGAGCAGCCCATGCCCTCATTATCCCTGAGGTCCTAACTTAGACACTTAGATTTTCAGTATGTACGTCATATAAACTGCTAGAATACAGTTCTAAACAAACTTGGATTCTTGATGTTCCAAACCAGCCTGTGTATTTAATCATGCCACTTCATTGATGTCTGCAAGCTTTGGTAATCTCCTTTTTATTTTCCATTTTAGTATTGATTCTGGGCCTTGAACTCTTCACCTGGGCACTGTCCCTGCTTTTTTAGTTTGCTCAAGTGCTCTTTGCCACTTGAGCCACGGCTTCACTTCCAGGTTTTTGGTAATTTATTGGAGATTAGAATCTCATCTGTTTTCCTGCCCTGGCCAGGTGCTATTGGTTCATGCCTGTAATCTTAGCTACTCAGGAGATTGAGATCTGAGGATCGCACTTTGAAACCAGCTTGGGCAGGAAAGTCCATGAGCCTCTTATCTCCAATAGACTACTCAGAAAAAGCCAGAAGTGGCTGTGTCTCAAGGGGTAGGGATCTAACTTTGAGCAAAAAACTCAGGTCCTGAGTTCAAGCCCCAGGATTGGGACACAAAAAAAGGAAAATAAAACCCTTTCCTGCCTGGACTGGCTTCGATGATGATTCTCAGATCCCAGCGCTCTGAGTAGCTAGGATTACAGGCATGGGGCACCATTGCCAGCTCCTTGTAACCTTTTTAACAAAGTAGTGGGAAAGATATGGCTGATCCTCCTTTTTCTTAGCATCTTCCTGAAGTATGAATTGAGAATTTCAGCTTCTAGGGTATAAGTGTGTGTGTGTGTGTGTGTGTGTGTGTGTGTGTGTGTGTGTGTGTGTGTACATTTAAATTATGAACTGTTCAGTCAAACAAAAGGCTCCAATATTAACTACCCATATAAATAAAGCCATCCATTCCAGTAAGATAAGGGAACATTTGCCTATGTCCATTGATCATCCTCAGTTTTATACACTTTTCTCCCTTCCAAATAACATAGATATGAATTTATTGTTATTCTTACACATATTTAACTAGCTATTTTACCTCTTTCTGTCCATTCTTTATTATTTTCCATGGTGCTAGAGATCAAACCCATGCATACCAAACAAGTGATCTACTACTGAGCTACGTCCTCAGCCACTGCCTACGTATAGTTATTTTTCTGTGTGTGCCAGTCTTGGAGCTTGAACTCAGGTCCTGGGAGCTGTCTTTGAGCTTTTTTTCTTAAGGCTAGCACTCTGCCATTTGAGCTCTACTTCCGGTGTTTTGGTGGTTAATTGGAGATAAGACTCTCGCAGACTTTCCTGCCGGGGATGGCTTTGAACCTTGATCCTTAGATCTCAGCCTCCTGAGTAGCTAGGATTACAGGTCTGAGCCATGGTACTCGTTTTTAACTCGTTTAACTCATTTTTAAACAAATCTAATTCTCTCACTCTGGCTTTATTTGAAGATTTGAAACATAGTTTAATAATCATGATAAGTCCAGTCTTACATTTTATTGTTTCACTTTTCTGGCACCTTTGTCACATCCCTGCCTCTGATCCATTTCTTTCTTTCTTTTTTTCTTTTTGTTGTCAGTCATGGGGCTTGAACTCTGGGCCTGGATGCTGTCCCTGAGCTCTTCAGCTCAAGGCTACTGGTCTACCACTTGAGCCAGATGTATCACTTGAGCCACAGTGCCACTTCCGGTTTTCTGGTAGTTAATTGGAGATAAGACTCTCGTGGCTTTCCTGCCCAGGTTGGCTTTGAACCACGATCCTCAGATCTCAGCCTCCTGAGTAGCTAGGATTACAGGCAGTGAGCCACTGGTGCCTGGCTCCCATCCATTTCTTATCACACTGCTGGCTATTTTTGGTTCAATGATGATTAAAAAATATAACTTATGGGTGGGGATTGGAGGGAAAAACAGAGAGAGAATGAAGGAAGGGGTAAAATTGTCCAAAAAGAAATTTCCTTGTGGGCTGAGATCTGAGGATCACAGTTCAAAGCCAGCCTGGGCAGAAAAGTCCACGAGATTTTTATCTTCAATTAGCCACCAGAAAACTGTAGATGGCCCTATGGCTCAAAATGGTAGGTTGCTAGCCTTGAGCAAAAAGAGCTTAAGGACAGCACCAAGGCCCTGAGTTCAAGCCCTATGACCAATCAAAAAAAAGAAAAAAGAAAAAAATGTACTCATTAACTGACTTATGAAATTAATATTATATATGTATATATGATCAGTTGATTTTAGTACAAACCAGAGGTAATAGTTACATTTCTGGCTTGTACCTATACTAGCTCTGTGAGACTGCTTGTGACCATTTGTGATATTCTCTAAGTTTTCCTTTTTTTTTTGCCAGTCCTGAGGCTTGAACTCAGGTCCTGAGCACTGTCCCTTGCTTCATTTTGCTCAAGGCTAGCACTCTGCCACTTGAGCCACAGCACCATTTCCAGCATTTTCTGTTTATGCCATGCTGAGGAATCGAACCCAGGGCTTCATGGATGCTAAGCAAGCACTCTACTCTAAGCCACATTCCTAGCCCCAAGTTTTGTTTTACATATGTCTTGAGGTAGGATTAATAGTTTAATTTTGTATAAAGTTAAGGTGACTATCTGATATACTTTTTCATGGGTTCTGCCTAAGAAAATACTGGTGCCCAGAAAGAATTGCTAAGCTGTTGGTGGAGAGGCAGGAGAAGATGCTTTGAATTTGCTTGGTTTTAAATTGCATGGACCATCTGAGTTTTCTCTCTCAGGTCTTGGATACACTCAGTCAGCTGAAAAAAAAAAAACAACCCAACTTTCTAGCTGGACATTGGTGGCTCACGCCTGTAACCCTAGCTACTCAGGAGGCTGAGATCTGAGGATCACAGTTTGAAGCCAGCCCTAGCAGGAAGGTCTGTCAGACTCTTATCTCTAAACACCAAAAAAGCTGGAACTGGAGTTGTGGCTCAAGTGGTAGAGCACTAGCCTTGAGTAAAAGCAGCTCAGGAGCAGCGTCTAGGCCCTGAGTTCAAACCCTAGGACCAGCAAAAAAAGTTTTCTAATAGAATATTTAACTGCTTTGGGGCAGGTTATGTTTGATACAACCAAACACTTCAGTGAAGGAGCTATAAGGAGGAGAAATCAAGAAAGGCTAAAATTACAAGAGTTGGAGGAAGAAAAGAAAAAAGAAAAGAGAAGAGAAGAGGAAATAGCTGAAAGGTTAGTAGACCCATTTTAACACAGGTTTGTTTCTTTGATTTTTGATTAATCCCTTTGGGTGAAGAGCTAGAACTGATAGATAATGTTGAGCTGATAGAAGACCATATTGAAGTCTGCAGTATGTCAATGGTGCTGTTCTAAAACCCAAATGACAAAACAGTTAAACACAAGAGACTTTGAAAAAAATTGCGAAGGAGAGCAAGTAATGAATAGTAAAGGAACTAGTCAGATATTCAGATTAAGATGTCTGGGATAAAATGATTTTTAGAAGAACCAACAACTTTTTTGTGGTTGTGGTGCTGGAGAAGAAACTCAGATTCCTATACATCTGGGTGACTGCTGTGGCACTGGAGCTTACATCCTTAGAACTAGGAATTTTTATAGGAAAATCCTAACCTACAAAATTAGAAATGGCACCAACTTCCCTGTAAGTTACCAATATTACCTAACTTGTCAATTGAAAATAAAAAGAAATAGGTCCAGAAAAGATTATCTTTTTTTGTGTGTGTGCTGGTCCTGGGACTTGATTTCAGGTCCTGGCTATTGTCCCTGAGCTCTTGTGTTCAAGTCCAGTGGCCTGCCACTTGACCCACAGCTCCATTTCTGACTTTTTGGTAGTTTATTGGAGATAAGAGGACTTGAACCTTCGTCCTCAGATCTCAGCTTCCTAAGTAGCTATGATTACAGGCATGAGTCACCGGTACGGGGCTTTGGAAAAGATTATCTTCTATAAAATGGTTAATAATCATGGGTTGGGAATATGGCCTAGTGGCAAGAATGCTTGCTTTTTATACATGAAGCCCTGGGTTCAATTCCTCAGCATCACATATGTAGAAAACAGCCAGAAGTGGCGCTGTGGCTCAAGTGGCAGAGTGCTAACCTTGAGCAAAAGAAGCCAGGGACATTGCTCAGACCCTGAGTTCAAGCCCCAGGATTGGCAAATAAAAGGTTAATAATCAAAGTAATCCATAGGGAAGAAAGTCACAAATTTGTTGGGACCTTTTTTCTTGTTAACTCAAATTATTTCTATGAATTTCAGGAAGTTTTATATTTATTTCTTTGAGCTTCTCATCATTTCTCAATTTAGAGGCTAGATAGTGACAGGCCAAAGCTACAGAGTTTTGATAATTTTGTCTCCTGGCCCTCATCTTCTATATTAATAATAACATTCAAAAATAGAGATAAGAAGGGGTGACTCTGATCAAGATGCACTGGACACATATAGACACGTAAAATTGTGACCTCTTATATAGCCTTTTCAAGCTCAGAAAATTAAAAGAAATAGTGTTAAAGAGAACCTTTCAGCCAAGCATGGGTGGTGGTGGCTTACACCTGAAATCGTAGCTACTCAGGAGGCTGAAATCTGAGGATCGTGGTTCAAAGCCAGTCTGGGCAGGAAAGTCCATGAGACTCTTTTTTCTTTTCTTTTCTTTTCTTTTTTTTTTGCCAGTCCTGGGGCTTGGACTCAGGGCCTGAGCACTGTCCCTGGCTTCTTTTTGCTCAAGGCTAGCACTCTGCCACTTGAGCCACAGCGCCACTTCTGGCCATTTTCTATATATGTGGTGCTGGGGAATTGAACCCAGGGCTTCATGTACGCTAGGCAAGCACTCTTGCCACTAGGCCATATTCCCAGCCCATCCATGAGACTCTTATCTCCAATTTTAACTACCAGAAAAGTGAATGTGGCACTGTGGATCAAAGTGTTAAGAGTGCTACGGGGCTGGGGATATAGCCTAGTGGCAAGAGTGCCTGCCTCGGATACACGAGGCCCTAGGTTCGATTCCCCAGCACCACATATACAGAAAACAGCCAGAAGCGGCGCTGTGGCTCAAGTGGCAGAGTGCTAGCCTTGAGCGGGAAGAAGCCAGGGACAGTGCTCAGGCCCTGAGTCCAAGCCCCAGGACTGGCCAAAAAAAAAAAAAAAAAAAAAAAAAGAGTGCTAGCCTTGAGAGAAAAAGGCCATGACTAGAGTTCAAGCTCCAGGATCTCTCTCTCACGCCCCCATTTTCTAAGCCACTGTGTTTAGTTTTTTTTTGTTTTTTTTTTTTTATGATAACAGTCTGTGCAAACTAATATGTGTCAAGGACCAGTTCTCTCCTGAAGATTTTCTGAGTCCTGTGACTCATCTTTAGTTGCCTATTTGACATCAAACATAGAGATAATTTTGATCATAAGAAAAATGAAGTCACTTTGAATATGGGTCATGTAGTTCTTGTTTGTGGTTTGAGATGTAAAAGGCTGGGGAAGGGGTGCTCCATTGAATTTCCTTCCCTCCCTCCCTACTCTCTCTCTCCTATCCTCCCTCCCTCTGTGTGTCTTTCTCCCAGTTATTTCTTTGTTTCTTTTTTCCCTCCTTCCTTCCTTTCCTCCCTCCCTCAGTGTGTTTTTCTCCCTCTTCTTTGTTTCAATCTCTGTCCCCCTTCCTTCCTCTCCTCCCTCCCCCTATGATTGTATTTGGCCAAAAAAATTACATGGTGTCTTTCACTCTTGATTGATGCTTAAGTGTTTATTTTGTTTTGGTTTGATTTTGATCCTGAATTGCCAGTGAGTGCCTACCCGGGTAGAAGTGATAGAGTCTTGGAAACTTCTATGAGCTCTGTGCCCTCAGTGGTGGTAGGCGGGGAGTGGGAGTTAGGGAGGAGGAGATCAACTATCTTTTGAATAGTTTAATTTTCATCATTGTCCAGAAAAAGAAAAGATGAAGAGAGGAGAGCTCAGGAAAAAAGGAAGAAGGCCAGGCTCAGGAGGCAAGTCCTGAAGGAAAGGGATAGAAGCCGGCCAAGGAAACTGAAGGTGAAAGCTAAACCTGAGGCACCCCAGGAGCCTGACTCTTCAGAGGAGTGGGAAGAGAGGAAGTACTTGCTGGCCCAGAGGCGAGTTGAGGCTCTTCGCTTGCTACCAGTACTCCTGAAGAATATTTCCGTAAGGCTGTTTCCAAGTTGCTCTTCAGTGTTGGTAGGTACTGTTCTTTTTGAGCCTCAACCTTTGCTTCTAAGCATGGACTTATTTGAAAGAGTCTCATAGGCATGAATCACAGTTACTTTTTAACTGACTGATTTCTGATAGCCTCACCTATGGATTTCTAAAAGAGCTATCTATCTTTTCTAGAGTGGTTGTGTCTCCTCAAGTCAGTCATTCTCATCTGCCCCCATTTTATATTTTGTATTAGCCATGGCGTTGAGCTACTTTGTCTACTTTTCTAAGTTCCTCATGGATAGAACATGAAAGGATGCCTGGAGGAAGTAATGGATGGATGTGGAGGATAGGTTTGTAGATTATTAATTTGTACTTGTCCATTCATCTGTACTACGTTCAGCTGAGAAGGAAGAGCCTTGAACTTTGTCTCAAGTTCATGTTAGCCTAGTCTTGAGAACTATTTGGTAATGAATTTCTTCTCACAGAGTACTTGTTATATTTACAGAATTTTTATTTTTGGAAAATGTTTCTTTCCCTTCCCGAGCTCAGAAAGACAGCCAGACTCAGCAGATGTCCTGGATTAGAAGTCAGAAAGGCTTTCAATGTGTCCATAAAAAAATCCATATTCCAATGTTTTCAAATATGAAGCATGAATGTCATTGTTATTATGAAGAGAGTTAATTTTAAGTCTATTTGCTATTTGGTCTTTTTCTCACTGGTGTACATGATCAAGCTTCATGAAATTATGATCAGAAAAAACCTCACATGAATATTTATATGAAGCTAGGTGGCTTTTTGCTTTGTTAAAGTTTATCTTGATGACAGCCAACAATGACTCCATTTAAAGAATTTCTTTCTCTAAATGAGTGTAGAGTCAAATCTTGGGTCTTGTGAATCCTTATAGCAATTATGTGGTCCTCAGTTTTAAAATTCCAGGTTGGATGTCCTGCTTGCTATCAGTGGGACATATTACAGACTGTCCTGGTGGCATAGGCTGCACTTTTTAGCTGCTCTGTAGTTTTAGAGAATAGGTAGCATCACAAGCTCAGCTGCAGGAAGAAGTACTGCCTTGGTGGCCATATTGATTTGCTATTTGATGTTTTTCTTTTCTTTTTGTGCACGTCTGGGGATAGAAGCCCAGGCCTCACCACAACAGGTAGATGTTCTAACACTAAGTTAGTTATACTTCCAGCCATGATGTCTTCCTTCTTAATGAGGCAGGTGAGGTAGTACAACTTAGAGACACTCTTACTTGCAATCTGTAGTAAGAAATTGGATTATTGGGTTGGGAATGTGACTTAGTGGTAGAGTGCTTGGCTTGTATGCATGAAGTCCTGGGTTTGATTCCTCAGTACCACATAAATAGAAAAAGCTGGAAGTGGTGCTGTGGCTCAATTGGTAGAGCACTAGCCTTGAGCACAGAGAGGCTCAGGGACAGATCTCAGGCCCTGAGTTCAAGCCCCAGTCCCAGAAAAAAAAAAGAAACTGGATTATTAAAATAGGGAAATGGAAGTGGACATTGGTGGCTCATGCTTGTAATGCTAGCTACTTAGGAGACTGAGATCTGAGGATTAAAGTTCAAAGCCAACCAGGGCAGGAAAGCCAGTGAGACTCTTAATCACAGAAAAGGCTGGAAGAGGAGCTGTGGCTCAAGTGGTAGAGCTCTAGCCTTGAACAAAAATAGGAGCTCAGGGACAATGCTTAGGCCCAAAGTTCAAGTACCAGGACTGGCCAAAACAACAACAACAACAAAAACAACGAAAGAAAAAGAAAACAGGATTGGATGCCCATGGCTCCTGCCTATCATCCTAGCTATTCAGAAGGCTAAGGATTGCAGTTCGAAGCCATTCTGGGCAGGAAAGTCTGCAAGACTCTTATCTCCAATTAACCACTAAAAAGCCAGATATGGTTTTGTGGCTCAATTGGTATAGCTCTAGCCTTGAACATAAAAGCTCAGAGACAGGTCTGGGTGTGTGGCTTAGTGGTAGAGTGCTTGCCTAGCAGGCATGAAGCTCTGGGCTCGATTCCTCTGTACCACAATGAGAAAAAGCCAAAACTGGTGCTGTGGCTTAGGTGGTGGAGCACTAGCCTTGAGCCAAAAGAAGCTCATGGACAGTGCCTGAGCCCTGAGTTCAAACCTCAGGACTGGCAAAAAAAAGCTCGTGCTCAAGCCCCCAAGTTCAAGCCTCAGGACCAGCAGGAAAAAAGAGAAAATAAGGAAAACAGTTTATCTTTTAAGTCAGTTGACCTTTTTTAGAGACACCTTTTGCCCATCAGTCTTTTCTTTTTTTTTTTTGGCCAGTCCTGGGCCTTGGACTCAGGGCCTGAGCACTGTCCCTGGCTTCTTCCCGCTCAAGGCTAGCACTCTGCCACTTGAGCCACAGCGCCGCTTCTGGCCGTTTTCTGTATATGTGGTGCTGGGGAATCGAACCTAGGGCCTCGTATATCCGAGGCAGGCACTCTTGCCACTAGGCCATATCCCCAGCCCCAGTCTTTTCTTGTACTAGAATTTTCTGGCAGACCTGAATTCCCAGTCCCTTTTGGAAAAGAGCCAGGTTCACCAGGATGAAGATTTCCAATCCAGAAGGAAAAATCAAGTTTCCTCACCCATCAGTTCAGGAGGCTTTGATTTGCAGCTGACAGATTTCTTGGTCTGCTTATTCTTTTTCTCTCTAATACCTAGAACAGTGGGCCTGTCAATTTTTGAGTAAGTGAAGAAAGCATTATGTGCTTTGAAGGCCATGTATAGTGTGGTGCCTTCTGATGTATGAGGCAAGCGCTTTACCACTAGGCCATATTCCCAGCCCTGAGTGCCTTCTGATATAAGGATGGGCATAGACCCAATAAAAACAGCTCGTATACATCTCAGACATTTAATGCATCACTTCTTATTTCCACAATATGATGTTGTTCCTACTTTGGATCTATCGCAGATATTATCTTCAGAAAAATGCCAGAGAACCTATTCTTTTTTTTTTTTTTTTTTTTTTTTTTTGGCCAGTCCTGGGCCTTGAACTCAGGGCCTGAGCACTGTCCCTGGCTTCTTCCAGCTCAAGGCTAGCACTCTGCCACTTGAGCCACAGCGCCGCTTCTGGCCGTTTTCTGTATATGTGGTGCTGGGGAATCGAACCTAGGGCCTCGTGTATCCGAGGCAGGCACTCTTGCCACTAGGCTATATCCCCAGCCCAGAGAACCTATTCTTCTTTGGAAATCTGTACTGTTTTGTTTTTCACGTGAGCTTGTTAACCTATCTTTTTTTTTTTCTCTGAAGGGATCCACACAGTTTAATCCACGGGAGGTTGATATTACAGACCAGGAAATGAATTACATTCCAAGTACTACATTGAGCACTGTGGAGGAAGGAAAGTTAAACACTCAGCATCTTCTAAATCAAGAAGAAATGCCAGAATATCAAGTTACCAAATCAGACAACAAAGGAAAACAAACCAAGAAGAAAAGAGCTAGAGCTTACTTACATAAATCTTCTAACTGCCCTAGAGGAAAAAAGTTGAGCTCTTCTAGTGGAAAAGGGAGAAGTAAACTATTAACTGTTGGATACAATTACAGTTTTATTTCAGACCAGAATTCCCTGCAGATTACCATGAGTCAAGGTCAGTCTCTTGAAAACAAAGGCTGCCACAAGTCTACTGAATCCTGTTCTTCCACACTATCTGAGCTCAACCGTGGAAGGAAACCGAAGATCTATGAAACGGACGAATTTATTGACTATCTATTAAACTACTATCAGACTCCAGAATATGCACGTGTCATAGGAGCAGATTATGTGATAACATGTGACTGGCAGAGGGACATTGAAGCTAAAGGGAATGGATTTCAGATTACTTTGAGAAAACATGAGTGTCACAGTGAAAAGTTGGAGAGGAGAGAAGAGGCTCAAGAAGATGATTACTGGTTAAGAGTCTGTATTGAAGATCCTGAACATAAACCACAGAAAAGTAAAAAAGTGGATTATACCAAAGAATGTGTACCAAATGCAACTGATGATCCACTGTCTACTGGTAGAGAATGCCATCTTTCGGAAAAGAGCCAGGTTCACCAGGATGAAGATTTCCAATCTAGAAGGAAAAATCAAGTTTCCTCACCCATCAGTTCAGGAGGCTTTGATTTGCAGCTGACAGATTTCTTGGATGAAGCTGGTGAGCCGCTGTCCCCAATTGAAGGAGAGCGCCCTCTGTTGGAAAGCAGTTACATTTACCAGGATGAAGATGTCCAATCAAGAAGGAAAAGTCAAGTTTCCTCACCCATCAGTTCCCAAGGATTGGATTTGCAGCTGTCAGATTTCTTAGAGGAAATTAGCAGTGATTCTGAATGCTTCAGTGAAATTCTCAGCGTGAACAAAGAAGAAAGCGAAGAATCTGAGGCCAGCTATCCTAAGACTGCTGAAAAAGGAACTCTTGACACTGATGAAATAATCCTTGGCAAACAAAAACCAAGGTTAAGTCAGCAGACCTTGTATTCCAAGTGGAAGCATGAGAATGAAGAAAAATATTCAAAATACAAGCTTCCACCACAAAGAAAGAGGGAAAAATATGAACTGAGATATTCAAGGCTTACAGAAGAACGCACTTTCAGTATGGATGAGAACAGTAGCAGAAAAAGGAGACCCCTAGCCATCAAGCACTGCTTTGGTGAAGGCTCTTATCCTGAATACAGTTACGGTGACCAATTAGAGGACATCAGAAGAAAGAAGAGGAGGGTGAGTCATAGTATCTTGGACCAAGAAGGAAATTTTAGACCATCTCACATGCCAATAATGCCATTCACAAATTCCAGTGCTTACTATTTGGAATATTATCCCCAAAGAAGAGAGAGTCCTATGCAGTCAGCATATAGTCAAGATGCAAAAAGGCTTAAAAGATATGACAATTCTAAAGATTTCATGTTTGATTGTGATAGTTATTATATTACACCTGGCAGACAGAAGTACACGGACTATAGAAGATATTTAGGAAACAACAGTACTAGTTCTTCCTATTTTCAAATGTTTTGATGGCCACTCTGAGTCAGGAACACCCTTATTTACAATAAATAATTCATAAGAAGAAAAATGTAAAACCAAATATAGCTATGTAGTTAGTAACTACAGAGCAAGAGCTTGAGCAGGGTCAAATGAAAAAAACAAAACAAAACCATTTCTCTTGCCAAAGTTGAAAACATAAGTAAACATGACTGCAAATGCATAGGCAAAGCTTTGGAACACTTAAACCTCTGGAGTCTGAAGCTTGATAAACCAATGTGATTATAAAATTTCGTGATTCAAGAACAGACTTTTTGTTCAGCTTTCATTTGGTGCCAGTGAAGGAGCAGATTAGTGTTTGTTGCAAAGGATTGTGATAACACTCTGGTTCTTAAGCTGTCACAATATCATCATTTAATATCATTTATCTTCAGAGGGGGCAATAGTGAATGAATAAGGATCCGTCAATGTGATGTTTTCATTTGTTCAGACATACTATGTGCAGTAACAAACTTTCCTGACATTTGTCAGGTTGCAGTTGTAGAGAAAAAGAGCAAGAGCTTCTTCATGAGAATAATTTTCATGAGTTACCCACCAGATTGCAGTTCATCTTAGTATAGTCATAGTAGTCAAGAGGTTGTCCTTTTAGAGACATATTTTTAGAAGAAGAATCTAAGAGGGCCTGGTGGTTTTTGAGGTTCAAATGGACAGCCATCATTAGAGTTTGTGTGTGTGTGTGTGTGTGTGTGTGTGTGTGTGTGTGTTTGTGTGTTTGTGGTTTGGTTTTGTTTTTTTATGCTGCTCCTGAGGCTTGAACTCAGGGTCTGGCTACTGTTCCTGAGCTTTTTTTTGCTCAAGGCTAGTGTTCTACCACTTGATCCACAGCTCCACTTTTGGCTTTTTGGTGAAACCTTTGAGATAAGAATCTTACAGACTTTCCTGCTGGGGCTGGCTTTGAACTGCAATCCTCAGATCTCAGCCTCACGAATAGCTAGGATTACAGGCGTTGTTTATTTCATAAACTTGTCATTTCATCTGAGAAAAAGCAACTGGACTGAAGTGTGGTATAATCTGAGACATTTACAAAAGGAGATATGAAAAGATCCTGGGGCACCTGTAGGCACTTGGGAAGAGATGGGACAATGTTCCACTTCAGGTTATGTAATCCTTTCACTCAGGGTAGGGTGACATCGGTTTGTAAAAAGTCACTGAACATCCCCAAACTGACTTTTATAAAAACAGTAACAAGTGCCTCCTCCGTCCATCACTAATGCCATGGAGTTATGAAGCGTCAAGAAGAAAAGGCCATCATTTTTCTAGCTGTGGAAAATCTGTGTATGTGCAAACTTTGTAAACTATTTCACATAAGCAATTTATCTTTTTACCTAGTTGTTTTGGACTCCTTCCAAGGTGTTTTTAAATTAAGATATTTTATAGATGTCCTAAAACTTATATCTTAAGAGTAGTGCATGTTCGCTAGGAAGTGTGGCCAACTCATTCTGCCTTATATTGGATTTAGGACCTCCAGAGAGGTTCACGGCCTGTATTTTCCAACAAGGCTATACCTGCTCTGGCAATTCAAAACCTTAGTGAGATTAGAGACTTCTACAACAGGAAAAGGGTATTTGAATTCACAGAAACCCCGGAGGGCAGCATTTTCATATGATACAATTCAATTCAAAGTTTTAATTAGATTGTCTGAAGAAAAATGCCAACTGGGAAAGCCAGGAAAGATGTTGTCAGTGTGGTTGCCCCCATGATTATTATAGTGTGTGCCATAACCTGCATCGTGAGCAACCTGGTATTTGAACTGGCTACTGAATCACATGTATCTCAAGTAAGAGCCACAAATTGTTTCATTGAACTTTTGATTCACATTTGAACAGAGGAAGGGTAGACTAGGCAACCATTTAGAAACGAATGTATCATAGTAGAGCATATTTATTTCTCAAATAATAACTGATGAATGGTATGTTGACCTCCATGTTGGTTCTCACTTTCAAGTCCATGAGTCCCTGTTAAAACTAAATTTGGCTTATGAAATTGGAATGATTGCTCTTGGGGTGACTGCCTTTTCTTCTCTGAGGACTAGCAATGACTTATTCGTGTTCAAAGTACTGTTGTGTGGAATAGCCTTTGAAATTATTAACAGTTTGTATTTTGTCAGAAAAACTTTCAGGTTACTAGGTATTATTCTCCTCCAACAAAAACCTTCCTCATTTTTTCATATGTTATACCACAGAAACAAAGAACATTATGGGTTTGTCATGGAAAGTAGTTATCACTTCTTTTGTAAAGTATCTCAGTTTTTCTGTCATTTGATAGCTTTTGTTTGGATAGATTTTAGGCATGAAAACCATTTTCTGCTCAGTAAAGACACACAAATTAAATAAATGATAAAACACAGCATGTGCATTTCTTTGCATAATAGAACAGGTGCTAAGTCATTCCTATATAACACTGTTATTGTTTGATATGTTTGCTAACTACCATCCTGGGACTTAGAGAAGTATAAATGTTGGTTTTATGTTGACATTCTGAGTAAGTTTGGATTTTGGTTATTTGGCTTGTGGTGAAGTGTTCTACATTTGAGTCAACTTCTACTTTGTGCAGGAAGAAAACCACTTTTCCTGTGCTTTTCAAATGGCTTAGTAAGGAGTGAAAGAACTGAAGTGATTCTACTTCTCTTCAATAGCATGGTTAGTGCTGCTAGCTAAGTGGTGCAAAAGTAATTTCTCCTATCTTTTTTATGACTTAGTAAATAAGGGACTGCACTTTAAACTCTTTATGAGCGTTTTCATGTTTCTTCTAATGTGTGTGCTGATATAAGAAAGCTAAGGCCTGTCCGTGTGCTTTTGTTTATTTGAATTTCTCAGGTAGAAAGCCATGTAACTTGATAACTTGGGGAAATAAAGCAGAACCAAATAATTTAAGTGTATTTTTATTGTTGCAAAACTGTGTAATATGTTGAAATAAATGCTGGTAATTCCACTTTGGGGGAAATGTTTCTACCTGTAGTATGCTGCGTTGCACTAATGTTCTTTTTTCTCATTTGCCTTGTTAGAGAAATAATATTCTTCGTTTTCATATATATTAAAAATAAAATTGTTTTAGTACGCACTGAAGTCTATTCATTGGCTACACATATTCTAAGAATGTTTCATGTCCAGAAAATACTTTCTATGGAAATATAGATGTCTAATTTTAATGCTTCTAATGAAAAATTTCCCTTGGGGATGTCAGAGTTCCTGAAACCAAAGACCAAAGTTTCATCTTTTGAGTAAACAGAAATCATATGTAGGCTCAAAATTATCCTTCCCTTAGTACATTTTTTGTGCTAGTACTGGGCTTGAACTCTGGGTCAAGGTGTTCTTAGTTTTATTCTCTCAAGCCACTCGACCACTTGTGTCATACCTCTACTTCTGGATTTTTGCTGTTTAATGGGAGATAAAGTCTGACATAAGGGCCTAATGTAGCTTCAAACCATGATCCTCATATCTCAGCCTCCTGAGTACCTAGGACTACAGGCATGAGCCACCAGCACCCAGCTTTTGTCAGTCCTGGGACTTGAACTCAGAGCCTATTGTTCCTAAGATTTTTTTTTTTTGCTGAAGGTTAGAGCCCCAGATCTACTTCTGGTGGTTAATTGGAGATAAGAGTCTCACATACTTCCTTACCCAAGCAGGCTTCAAACTGTGATCCTCAGATCTCAGCTTCCTGAATAGCTAGGATTACAGGATTATTGGTGGGAGCCCACAGCACCCATCCCAGCTTTTTTGTTTGTTTTTTGAGGCAAGATCTTACCATATAGTCCAAGTTGGCCTAGAACTCTGTCCTCCTACCTCAGTCTCTAAAGTGCTGGAAAATAGGAATGCATCACCATACCTGGCTGTGTACATTTTATCAGTGACCCCTCAAAACAGAATATACAAAAAAAAACCTGTGAGTTAGAGAAACTGAGGGCCTTGATAATCAGTCTTTGATCACTTAAAAAATAATATAGCCAGGGGCTGGGGATATGGCCTAGTGGCAAGAGTGCCTGCCTCATATACATGAGGCCCTGGGTTCGATTCCCCAGCACCACGTATACAGAAAATGGCCAGAAGTGGCGCTGTGGCTCAAGTGGCAGAGTGCTAGCCTTGAGCAAAAAGAATCCAGGGACAGTGCTCAGGCCCTGAGTCCAAGCCCCAGGACTGGCCAAAAAATAAAAAAATAAAAATAATATAGCCAATTTCCTTAAAGGCAAGTTATATCTTAAAATAAGCTCTGGGCACTTCAGGGCTGAAATGGTCCTTGTTGGGTTCAAAGACTTCTTTCAGAAACAACAAAGAATGTATATGGATGTTTGTTGTGGACCTAGGATTTGCATAAACTTGGCCCTGGAGGTTAACACCAATGTTTGACTACACAGCGGTCAACTTGTAGCCAGTGCTGCTATGAATCAGATGCTGGAGTGGAGCACAGAATGCCTTCCGCAGCTGGTGGGGTGACAGCCAGTAGAGAGCAAACAGATGTTCAAGTGAGATGCCCTCCTCCACCCTACTGCCTGTCAGTGGTGGTAACAAAGACTTCCTCCTGTTGGATGATGCCTTTTACATGCTACATATATGCATATGCTTACATGCATGTGCATGCTTACAGCCTACATATGTGCTGGCCAGATCTGGTATATTTGCGGATCAATCAAAGGTTTTTAGAACATTCTATTACATAAATCAAAACCATGTTAATTCAGCTCTGAGTGGGACAGGCTGTTGGGACTGAAGCTTTAATGAGACTGGAAGTTTTTGTCTTCGCATCAGACAAACCTGTTTAACTGTGTAAAAGAAATGGCCTAATCCACACATCTAAGTAATATTTTGGGCTGCAAATGTGGCTCAAGTTCCTCTCTCCTTCATTGCTTCCCCTGAGCACAAAGCACAACAGGATGCCTAGCACAAAATATGCACCAAATATTTGTTGAATAACATCATACAGGGGAAAGGGCACATTCAAAAATACATGTAGGGGCTGGGAATATGGCCTAGTGGCAAGAGCGCTTGCCTCCTACACATGAAGCTCTCGGTTCAATTCCCCAGCACCACATATATAGAAAACGGCCAGAAGTGGCGCTGTGGCTCAGGTGGCAAAGTGCTAGCCTTGAGCGGGAAGAAGCCAGGGACAGTGCTCAGGCCCTGAGTCCAAGCCCCAGGACTGGCAAAAAAAAAAAAAAATACATGTAATATGCCTGGCAAACACTAAGAAGTAAAAAACTGTGCAAGTTGTTTGGTTCAGGAACTACAGCTCTCAAGAAAACTGGGGACTCCAACATTAGAAAGACAAAACGCTAACACTCATAGATTAATTTGTTAATGTTTCCACAACCTACTACATATGCAGCTATCTTTTTAATATATGAAAAGTACATTCCTTGTTATGTATATATATAATACATATATCTACTTATATATTATTCTATATAAGACAAACAGAATGTATAAGTAAGGAATCTCTTCTAACATGAGGCGAGTGAATTTTTATGCTTTTGGATGTTTTTGGTTTGTTTTAGCTGGTCTTGGAGCTTGAGCTCAGGGGCTGGGTGCTGTCCCTGAGATTTTTTTGGTCAAGACTAGCGTTCTACCACAAGTCACAGTGCCACTACTGGCTTTTTCTGAGTAGTTTATTGGAGGTAAAAGTCTCATGGCCTTTCCTGCCTGAGCCAGCTTAGAAGTTGAGTAGCTAGGATTACAGATGTGAGCCACCACTTTTTACACGTTTTAATCAGGTAAAAAACAGTAAAACCTTTCCTAAAGCCAAGTGTAGTGACACATGCTTGTAATGCCAGCACTATAGAGGCTGAGACAGGAGGATCACAAGTTCAAGTCTAGCCTAGGCTGGAGGACTTGTCTTAAACCAAAACCAATCAAACTTTCCTCAGCTCTTGGTAATTGTATAACATGATAACCTTGTTATGCATTTAAGAAGTTCTGATTTTTAAGAGGCAGATTTGATATCACACAAGTAGTAGAGCACCAGCCTTGAGTGCAAGAGCTAAGGGACAATGCCCAGGGACTAAGTTCAAGCCCCAGTACTGGAACAAAAAAAGTCACTAAATCATTTTTGTTTCTGAGATATAATATTACTGTGTAGTGCATAGGTTGGTTTCTAACTCTGGATCTTCCTGCTCCTGGCTCCAGGTTACTGGCATTATAGGACCCTTTGCCCACTTTATTGTTATAAAGGTGATGTACAGAGGGACTGCAGTTTAAGTCAGTGAGTACATTCCTTTTCGGACAATGTCACCACTTCCCTGGCTGTCTCCCTGTTTTCCTTCCCATCCCCAACCACAAGTTGTATAGTTCATTTTCAACAGTGACTACTAGTGAGCACCACTGTTGTATTTGTTCACACTCTGTCCCTCCATTTCTGTGCCCCCCGATCCTCCCAAAGACAGATAAATGAACAAACAAGACAAAAAGGAAAACAAAACCTTTGTTTCAATTTCCTAGAGTTCATTTCAATAATTATTTTCTATTATCAGAGGCATGTTTTTAAATACAAACCCCCAAACCTCTCCGTATATCACCTTTATAAGTATAAAAAAGTAAACATTAAAAAAAAGAATACAGGGCTGGGAATATGGCCTAGTGGTAGAGTGCTTGCCTCTAGCATAAAGCCTTGGGTTCCATTCCTCAGCACCACATAAACAGAAAAAGCCGGAAGTGGTGCTGTGGCTCAAGAGGTAGAGTGCTAGCCTTGAGCAGAAAAAAAAAGACTGCAAAAAAAATCTGCACTCAAAAGGGCAATTGAGCCAGGAACCAGTGGCGCATGCTTATAATCCTAGCTACTCAGGAGGCTCAGATCTGGAGATCAAGGTTTGAAGCCAGCCTGGGCAGAAAAGCTCACTAGACTCCATCTCTAAAACTAGCAAAAGACAGCACATTTGAGGTGCTCAGTTTAACTCCTCATAGGGGTGAAAAACCCCTGTATCAGCCAAAAAAATAAAAAGGCAATTGAATTTTAAGTGGTTAACATGGTTTCCTAAAACGAAGAATGGAAACAAACCAATACACTATATATACTGGGTAAATCCATTTTTATTAACTGCCGGAAACACTTCCATTTTTTTCATTTGTTTTCTGATTTGAGGTAAAACCATTAAACACAGCTCACAAGAAAATACAATGACTTTCACTACAGTCACAAGAGTATGAAACCTCACTAGTTGTTCATGTAATACTTTTACAAATTTATACAACTGGAGCGTCTACTTAAGCTAGGTTTAGTGTTAATCAAAACAGTATTAGCAGAGACCAAGACACCTGACTCATACTTTTGCAGTGGCTATAGCTTTGTAACAACGCTGCTACCTTTCCAATATACTTTCAAAACTACCTGGCCGATACCATGCACTGCTTCATTACTCTTCTTCAGGGATGCAGGAAGGCTCCGAGGGCCTGGTTCCTGTTCTTTGCCCCTTTCAGACTGAACATTTTGTCAAATGATCAAATCACTGTGGCCTTACCATGGACATTGGGAAGTCAGTGAGAAAATCCCCTGCGTGGAGTTAGGGTTTTCTAAAGGTGTATTTTGGAATGTTCAGATCCTGTGTAGATGCCTATGTTTGGAAGGGTGTCCGTGTGTCCACATGTGCACAAGGACAACGTAGAAGTCCATAAACAGAGCAAATATGTTTTCCCCAACCGAGCCCGGCACTGAGCTTTCATTTTGTTCACTGGGTGCCTCACTTTAATCCATAGTTAAGCTTTGGGAACACTGCAGATTTGCTTTAGAGGTAGATAAAACAGAAATCATGCAGTTAAGTCAATTGAGGAAAAGGGATTTGTTGGTTTCAGAGAACTTCATGACTAGAAATTGACCCTGTTTCTTTTTCATACCAGTTTTGGGAAAATACCCAACGCAAGTCTTACATCTGTCCTCTCAGGCAAAACCAATTGAAAACTCAGCTTGTTCTAACTATAGATAGAAGAAAAACAGTTCTTAAATGTTTGCATGACAGCGCTGTAGTTCACTTTCTGCATTGGTGACACAAACATATCATGCATTTGAAAAACAGAATTTAATGGTGTCACTAGTGATGTTAATTAAAAAAAATTGACAAGTTCAAAATGTTTCTAAATATTGAAATCACCATGTTTTAAAGACAGACTGGAATGTTACAAATGATTCTGCAAAATACAAAAATAGATATGCCTCCCACTGAATGCTTCAATCGTTTTTCCGAGCATCCTCATCTTTCGAATCCTCATCATCAGAGTACACAGTGGGCTCCTCCCCTTCCTTCAGCAGCTTGCCCACGTGATGGTACTTGACTAGAGGGAGAGAAGAAAACACCAGTGGTCATTTTCACTGCACTTCACCCTGACATTTATTATGGCCTTACACTACGCTCAGCGAGGTGTCAGGCTTCTTGAAGGGATTTCAAGAGTTTCGTTTCCAGGTAGAAATGTCTGGCAATGAGCATTCAAGGTGGGATTGGACGGCGTGTGTTTGTGAGGGTGCTGGTAGAAGAACGAGACCTCACAATGAGCTGGGAACAAGGCTATACTTTAGCAAGTGGGTAGAAGGATTCGCTGTTTCCAAGAAAATGAAAACAGTATGTGCAAAGGTGCACCTGAAAGATTCAGCATTATCTGGGAAACAAGAGGAGTTGTCAGGGGCAAAACTGGCCTTGGTAGTGAGTGGTAGGAGGTGAGTTTGGGTAGTCAGTATGAGGCCAATTATGAAAGACCTGAAAAGCCAGCCTGAGGAATGTGAACTTAACTTATAGGTGGCAAAGGGCATGGGAAGTTTACGGGAGAAGGAATGACATGGCAAAATGGTGCTTGGGTAATAACGTTGTAACTGTGATACAGAGGGCAGATTTCCATGAGGGCAGGGCACCCACGAGGCAAGTGGGCAGAGGCAGATGTTAAAGGAGCCGGAGCCTGGAGGGGGGTGGGGTCAATGTGAATTAAAGGAAAGGATATGAGACATTGTGAAAGAAAACTGGCAACAGGACTTCATGAAATCTGTCGACCTTGTGGAGACCACGTGACCGGAGAGCCCCAAAGTGGCTTCTAGCAGCTAAGGGAGCACTGACAAGAAGCAGGTCCCTGGAACTCTTTTGAGAGAACCCAACCCATACATTGTAGGGATGTACTGTAGGGAGCAAGGAAAGAGAGGCAGAGAGGAAATGAAGAGGGGACGGGGAACTTAGCAGAGGCTTGTTTTGATTGTGAAGGAACTATGGTCTAATAGGTAGGAAAGAATAGCAAGAGACAGTTTTCCCAGCACAGGGGAAAAAAAATCTACAAGTATTTCAAGTAGCCATCAAGGGACTGGAGATTGAAGAGCACAAGCCAGAGTTTGCAAACTAGACCACTGTAGCTCCATGGACCCAAGTCTCTGTTTTTGAAATGAGAGGAGAGTAACCAACCTGCCTCACCAGGTAACAAGAGCTGAGGTTGTGTGAAATGGTCGGTAACAATGGGAACTTCCCCCTATTGGAAGGGAGCACAAAGGTCTCTCTGGGTGGCGCCTGGGAAACCTGCCCTAAGTAAGGGGAAGTGACAACTAACTACTCTGGATTTGGAGCTGGTCTTAGTTCAAAGGGAGGAAAAAAATCTATTACCAAATTTCTCCCTCTGATGAAAGTAAGCCTTAGAAGAGAAAGCTTCCGAAGTGACAAGTTACAACTCACTAGTTTCCTACAGAGGACTACTCAACATAAAGGCATCATTAGGATGCACTCATTAGTGACAGTGTTAGGTAGCTGAATTGTTTTTATAATCGACTTACCTGGAGACCTGCAAGATAGGCTTTACCTGCTTAAGATGCAAACTTGAGGTAGAGTCACAGCTGGCTAATTATTAAACAAGAACTCTCTGAGGTCAGCATAATTTTCAAAAGAAAATGATTGGATATAGCCAAAAGAGCACACAGCATTTAACGGATTATAAAGAACAGCACAAAGAAAGCTGTTTTCTTTTTTTTTGCCAGTCCTAGGCCTTGGACTCAGGGCCTGAGCACTGTCCTTGGCTTCTTTTTGCTCAAGGCTAGCACTCTGCCACTTGAGCCACAGCGCCACTTCTGGCCATTTTCTATATATGTGGTGCTGGGGAATCAAACCCAGGGCTTCAGGTATACGAGGCAAGCGCTCTTGCCACTAGGCCATATCCCCAGCCCCGAAAGCTATGTTTTTTTTTCCTTTTTTTTTTCTGCTGGTCAAGAGGTTTGAACTCTGGGCCTTAAACTTGCTAGGCAGAGTTGCTCTACTACCTGCACCATATCTCCAGTGCTTTTTACTTTATTTTTCAGATATAGCTCGTACAGGCATATAGTGCTGAAGCTGGCCTTGAATTACAATCCTCCCAATCTTCATCTCCTGAGTAGCTAGGCTTGTAGGTTTGAGTCACTGTGCCTAGCTGAAAGCAACATTTTAAAGGAAAAAAAAATCTTCCCTAAAGAAATGGTCATGGTTTTCACATACTTTTCACTCAAATTTGTAGCAGTAAAATATTGCTAAAATTAACCCTTCAGACTCAGGAGGGACAAAAGCCATTTCACTAGATACCAGTGGTGAGCCTGTGCCTTCTCCAGAGGCTGTGATTCTGGAGAATGACGGGTTGAGGCCAGCCTGAGAAGAAAAGCCTGCCAGACTCCATGTTCATACTAGCCAGCAAAAATCAGGGCTGGAGGTGTGACTCAAGTGGTAGAGGGCCTGCCTAAAAAAGTCAATTCCCAAACTTACAAGATTTGAATTTAATCCCTTAGTTTCTTCCCTCTTAGCACCACAACATAAACCAGAAACAAGGGTTTCCTTTTTTTCTTTAAAAAATGCAGACATCATTGTTGCTGGGCAGATTCTAAGCATCATTTGTCGATGAGGCCTACAGTTAGGTTCAATTAGATTCAAAGAGAAGCTGCTATGCAGAATACAAATCTCCCATTCTTCAGTAGGGATGTGGGTAGCTTTTCAACAGCATGCTTTACAAGGGAAAGCTTATGAAAAAAAAACCCTTTCTACAGCCAGGAGGGTCACTGTCCTTTGCTCTACACACCCAAATGCTAGTGTGGAATCTACACAAACCTCTCTGCACAATTTTTAAAAAGCAAAACCAGAAACTCAAGTTTCTATAGAGAACACGTTCAACATCAGTCTGCAATCATTGTAAGTGACTCAGCACTGCTACAATTACTTTAAGCTGTGAACTTGATCTGTCAAAGATTTGGGAGCCTATCAAAATGTACCTGAGCTCCAGGCTGCTTAGCAATACCTATTGTCTTACCACAAACCCCGTTACTGGTAGAAATTTGATCTGAGCACAATCTGAAAAAAAAAAACAACCCACGAGAAACAACAACAGCAAAACCAGCTTACAAGTGAACTGAGAGTCCCAATCACTCAGGGTCTCCTGCTGGGCAGGAGTGAGGTCAGAGAGGTCGTCGTACTCATCCTTCAGGGCTTCCTTATCAAGGCAAAATGTGGCAAGGCCTCTGGAGGCATCTCGTCCAGCAAAGACCCCATATGGCCCCTCTTTAGATAAAAACAGAATGAAACCAAGATACAGAATGGATTAGATCATACATTTCTCAGTGGTTCATATGTAGAACATGGCTTCCTTGTCATCAAATTAGAAAGCCCTTTCTTTTCAGTATCAAATTCTATTCTGAAAGTGACAACTGACACGTTGATCATTTATATAGGAGACACTGCAAGACATGTCATTAAAACAGGTAACTCAATGAAAATGCTGCACATTCTCAATCTCTTGTGAGTTTCCAACAACTAATACAGAAGTTGTAAATCATTTTTTTTGCGCTGGTACTGGGGCTCGAACCCAGGGCCTGGCACTGTTCCTTATTTAGCTTTTGTTACTCAAGGGTGATGTTTTACCACTTGGCACTGCAGTTCCACTTGCTAATTATTTCTGAGGTGTTAAGGTGATAAGGAATGATCTAAGATGATACAGTCTATGGGCTGGGGATTAGAGTTCAACTTAACAACTTTGAACCCAGAGCTTGGCTCAGTTCTAGGCACTACAGCCAACCCAGTTAAAGTTATTTCTCCCTCTCCCACACTGGGGTTTGAACTCCGGGCTGTTCACTTGCTAGGCTCACAATCTACCATTTGAGCCATGTTCCCAGCCCAAGGTTAAGGTTTCTCAAGATAATCACCTCTAAATGAAAACATTCCCTTATAAATGCACTCTGTTTTAATGAGTCAAAGGTATCTTATTGGGATCTCTGGTTAAACATTAACTTATGCTATCTGTATTAGAAATCCTAAGTATCAGTGGTTCAAAAATCTGTCCACAGATTACATAACTTTCACTGTCAATAAATAAGAGCTAGCACAAAAGGAGATCAGTTTCATCATTCTGGTTTCAGTGGGATTAAGCAGAAGATTGTGAAAATACTAAAGTTTTCACAGAAAAGGCTGAATCATGCTCCCAAATAATCTACAAAACTGAAGTTGCTATTATGGATGACAGTATACTGAACTTTTGCCTTAAGAGGGCACTGAATCATTCTGTAGGCACTTAAAGTGGATGTTCAGACTTATTTAAATATTGCACAAGTAAATGAAAAGAATCTAGTGTACTTTAAACAATGTCTTGTTTTCCTCCAAATAGTTTAGGTAACAACCTTGACATGAAAAAGTTTGTAGTTAGCCATTGTACCACCTTAACCTCAATCACGTTTTAAAAAAACAATTCACACATTTTTTTTTGCAATGCTAGGGATGAAACCTATATTCTCCGGCCCACTAGGCAAGTGCACCAGTGTGCTGTACTGCCAACCTATACAACTGACTTTTAAATGCATGCAAATCACTCCTCCAATGTTTGTTTTAAATTATTATTCTATGTTGCCTTTTCCACTACTAAAAAAAATCTCCTGTTTCACAAATGTCCACTTCTAGTGGAAACAGGAGTACCGAGTACTTGAAAATAGGTGGAACACAGCGGTTTCAGAAATTCGAGTCCTGAATTCATTTAAGTGGGTCTATACCTAGCAAACCTCACAAAATCTTAACAGGGTCTGGGTCTGGGGCAAGCTTTAGCAGTCTCTGGAGAACACACATTGTTCATCACAAGGTTGCTACTCCATGAACAGTTTTTGGTTTTGCTCACTGCAACATTTCTAGCACCTAAAACAGTGCCTTGTGGAGTAAAATAGGCACTTGGCTTTTTTCTATATATGTAGTGCTGAGGAATCAAACCCAGGGCTTCATGTATGCGAGGCAAGCACTCTACCACTAGGCCATATCCCCAGCCTCCTAAAACAGGCACTTAAATGGGGAAAAAAAAATTAGGATTTCTTTGTCATATGAAATCCCACTTTCCATCATAATGTCACATATTCCTAAGCCCAAATGAAAAATATTTAGGCATTCTTCATAATATGAAATATCCTTTCCAGCACAATGTTGTGTGTTCACGGGCCTACTCAATGGCAGTGAAGGGTACAGTCTTAAGAGAGCTCACAATGGGCCAGACATTATTTTCTAAAGGGAAAAATAAGGCCCAGAGAGAACAAGGCTCTGTGGTAGGTCACACAGCTTGCTCAGCAACCCCCAGACTAGAATGCAGGTTGCCTGACAGTTTTGTGCTCTGTGCACAGACAGTCCTCAGGATGACTCTGCAAACTCCAACCATATGAAAATGCCATATACACACATTTTGGCTACTTTATGGCTTAGCTAGTAATAAAAAGTATTTATATGATTCTGTATATTGATAATGTACTGCTATAGTGACAAATAACATGCTTTTTCAAATCATTTTGCAGTGATATACCTACAGGAAACAAAATGTTCAAAAGGAAAGACTTAAGTGTGGGAGTTCCTTAAGAACCTTTACACATCTGATTTTTATGTAGTGGATCCCAAGTTAAAGAGGATTGAGTATGAGTGGTGTGGTTTAGGCCTGGTAGTCTTTTTGTCTCTAACACAAGAGACAAGAGTGTGAATTCCCCCAGGTTCCAGTATTTGGAAGCTTCCAGTGTTTGGAAGAATCCATAATGGCATAGCTGAAATTTCTTCTTCCTTCTCTCCCAAGTATTCTAGAAAGCAAGACTTACCAAATCCGGTTGTTCCTCAAATCCACCTATGGAAACACGTTAAAATGTAAATTTTAATCCCACCTTGGAATTTATCTGTGATTCAGCTGGTTAGGCCAGGAATCTATATTTTTCTTTAAGTGCATTAGGTAATGGTGATTGGCGATCGGGATTGGAAAAAAAATGTCATCTCTAAGGATCGCCTTCTAGCTGCTCAATAGCCATCTACCCATTTCCATGTTCCCCCTCTGCCTGGCTTCCGGAAATTCCACATGCCCTAGCCTCCATAGCCCAGTCCTTTTTGTTTCTGGCGATTCTCCCTTCCTCCATATTTTTTTTTTCGGGAGGGGGGCTTCTAGTCGTTTCTCAGCTGCTATAAACTAAATACCGTTTGGTTTTGTTTATCAGCTTGCCTCGTTCCCATTGTCCACCATATTCTACCCTAATCCATTATCAGGGAGTAAGCTTTCCCCTACAGAGCTGCTCTTGCTCACTGCCTTTCACAGCGCGAGCACACACACATAACACACCAACATACATGTCAGGCACATTCCTGACACATGCCACATTCCAAGTGCGCGGATCCACACACACCCACATACACTGAGCATGCACAGTGCGCATGCACACTGTGTGCGCGCGCAGGCACACACACACACATCACTCTACCACACACAATGCTTCTACCTGATGCTAATCCTCGTCTCCACTTTCTTTCTCCCACACTCACACAGTCCACCATGACTACACCCGGCTGTGATCGGCTTCTCCTTCCTGCAGCCCCTCTCCCACCCCTCCCCCGAGACACCACCTTCTTTTCCTTTATCAAACCCGACACCACCTCCTCTTTCCAGACCCCCCCCCCCAACGTACTACCTTCGAAAAAACTCCCCCTAGGCTAGGCTCTCTGGGGATTTGAGTCTCGTGGCCCCGCCCACCCCTAGCTTCAGGGCCCCAGTGGTCTTCCTGCACCCCCAACCCAGCACAGGTGACGAGATGTGGCCCCCCCCACTCCGCCCGTGCTCCCCCCTGCCCTCCTTCCTTCCCTCCTGCCCGGGGGAACCACCCAGCTACAAACGCCACACTAGCCACCTTCCAGTCTTCCCCGGTGCGCCGCCCGTCCTCGCTCCCCTCAGGGGCACCCTGGATTCCCCTCCACATACCCGTTTTTTTTTTTTTCCAATCGGCCTCCCCCCTGGGTCTCGAACCCTCCCTCCGCTGCTGCCATACCCGGCCCGTAGAACTTGCGGCCTTTGGTCACGTCGAACACCTTGCCGTTGATGGCCATCAGTATGCGTGGGTCCTGGACGCCGTCGAAGCATCGCAGCTCGGCCGGGGTGAAGTCGCGGCGCTTGAGGCGGGGCAGTGGGGGCGGCTCGTCGTCGTCGTCGCTGCCGGCCCCCGCCTGGTCTCCGCGCACGATCTTGTAGAGCAGGAAGATGCACAGGCCCAGCAGCAGCAGGTTGAGTGGCGACGTGAAAATCTCATGCAGCAATCCGCCGCCTTCCGAGAGCTCGCTCGGGTCCGCGCCCGTCGCCACCACATCGTCGGCAGCCATGATCTCTGGAAACGTTGGGCCGGGTTAGGCAAGGCTCCGGAACTCGCTGCTTTCTCCTCCCTCTCCGCGAGCTACTGGCGCTTCCAGCTCGGCCGCTGAGCGGGACCAGCGAGGGGAGGGGGCGGGGCGTGGGGGGGCGGAGCCTCCGCGAGCCGCTTCCAACGGCCACCTAAGCGCCCCGCCCTATTCGATCAGGCCTCCGGCGGGCTCCGACCGCCCCCCTCCCCTCCCCCCCTCCACGTAGCCTTTGGATCTTCGCTCCCAGCCGGACCTGGCCTCCTCGGCTGAGCACTCACCCCCTCACCCCCCCCCCACCATTTCTACCTGCGGGGCCGCTGCCTCAGCCCCAAGCCAACCTCCCAACATCCTCTAACGGAGACAACTCGCTATCCTGGCCCCCCCCATTCCTCCACCCCTGCCGCTCCAGGCAGAGGGATTTGAGTCTTCGCTTTCAGCGCCCCACCTGATGAGCCTCCATTTTTCTTGCTTCAGATTTAGCCTCGCTCATACTGAAGCCACTCATTTCCCCTTCGCTGCCCCCCCACCCCCACGTTATTCCTTTGAACTGTCTTAACATATAGGGAATTCATTGCTGCAACTCCGTTTTCCACCTTAAAGACACTTTCGGAAAGCCTTCACTCTCGGGTTTTGCTCTAACAAGCCTTGCAGCAGCTAGCTGGGGGGGGCGGGGGGAATACCATGCCTGATTGTAGGTGTGTCAATTCTCAATATCTGGAATTCAGATCAACCAATTTCTGTAGATTAAAAACAAAACAAAATACCTTAAACAGAGCACTGGTGGCTCACACCTGTAATCCTACTCAAGAAGCTGAGATCTGGCTGGGGATATAGCCTAGTGGCAAGAGTGCCTGCCTCGGATACCCGAGGCCCTAGGTTCGATTCCCCAGCACCACATACACAGAAAACGGCCAGAAGCGGCGCTGTGGCTCAAGTGGCAGAGTGCTAGCCTTGAGCGGGAAGAAGCCAGGGACAGTGCTCAGGCCCTGAGTCCAAGCCCCAGGACTGGCCAAAAAAAAAAAAGAAGCTGAGATCTGAGGAGGATCAAGGTTCTAAGCAAGGCTGGACAAGAAAGTCAAGAGAATCATCTCCCGTTAACCCCCAAAAATCTGGAACTGGAGGTATAGCTCAGGTAGTAGAATGTGAGACCCTTAGTTCAGGTCCCTGTTTTCTCTCTCTCTCTCTCTCTCTCTCTCTCTCTCTCTCTCTCTCTCTCTCTCTCTCTCTCTCTCTCTCTTCTCAATGTCTCTCTCTCACACACACACTCCTTTTGGCAACGATTTGCTTATCACAAGGTTTCAGCAAGTGATACATTTTCACTCTCTTTTTTCTCCACCAAAGACTCTTTTTTATAAATGGAGGTACTTGGACTTGAACTCATAGCCTCAAGCTCTCAGCTTTTTTTTTTCCCCTCAAGGCATGGCACCCTGGTCAAAACTAAAATGTAAACTCATGGTCTTGTGCTTGCTAGGCTACCATTCTGCTACTTAAGCCAAATCTCTAGCAAGTGACATTCTCTTGTTGAGCTTTTTTTTTTTTTTTTAAGGAAATTAAGTTCAATTAATTTTTTTGGGTGCTAGTCCTTGGGTTTAAACTCAGGGCCTAGACTCTTTCCCTTAGCTTTCTTGCTCAAGGCTAGCACTGTACTACTTGAACTACAGCTTTACTTCCAGCTGTTTGGTGTTTAATTGGAGATAGTCTCCTGGATTGGGCTAATTTTGAATGGCCATATCCCCTAAGAGGCTATGATTACAGGCATGAACCACCAGCACCCCACTTTTTTTAATCTCAGAAACATGTCCCAAATTTGTTTCTCTGGCATCATTCTTTTATTTGAAGTTGCCCTTGCCACTCTTGGTGATCACAATAATCCTGAGCTGGAGCTCTGAGAAAAGCTGAAGTTTAGAAGGATTCTAGGCTTGCTTCATCCTTTCCTTCAATATTTCATCTGTCCCCTAATGTGCTAACCACTGCACAGCAACAAGCCTGTAAAGAGCTCGGATTGCCTCTACCCATAAGAGACCTAATCTGGAAGCTTTTTATTATGTGTTGGAATGGAAGGAAGGATAGAGAGACAGGAAAAATAATTAAAACCAATCCATGCACACATCTGCAGCCCGGAGCAGTACTTTTCTATTAGAAGTTCTGTTCACTTGCTCATAGTTTACTCTGCTTCCTAATGCACAAGATACTTAGGGATAGAAGGAGCTCCTCAACTCAGAATTCAAAGAATTTCTGACAAAATGGTTTTTGTCCCTATCCACCCACCTCTACTTCTTCAATCATTTTGAAGTGTAACAACTCAAACAACGGTTATATCAGGCCCACAGAGAGTTGTTTTATTCTCCCCAGAGCTACATTTGGAATTACCTTAACTGGACTCCTGACTGATCGTAATTCAAAACACTTCAACTTAACCTCTTTTGTGTGTGTCAGAGCCACCCCCATCTCCACACACCTAAACAGATATAGGGACACACAGCTCACCAAAGGCAATGATGGCCAGGCTGGGAGTGGGGTGGTTGCTTCTGGGACTGCTCCTGCCCACACAGATTTATTCAAACCATACAGTTGTGCCATTTTCAACTAACTCCTCCCAGAGTACCACTGCTGTCCCAGATTCCACTATCATCACCACAAGGGCAGGCAACAGTGCCCTGCAGTTGTCAACAGCTGGTGTTCTTGTAGTTTCACTTCTTGTAGTTTCTACTTTCCCATCTTCCCCACCTAACCCAAATGGCAACTAGAGGTCCAATGGGACAAGGAAGAGAAGGGGCTGTGGGTTGGGAATGTGGCTTTCTGCTTGACTAGCATGCATGAAGCCCTGGGTTCGATTCCTCAGCACCACATAAACAGAAAACCCCAAAAGTTGTGCTGTGGCTCAAGAGGTAGAGCAAAAAGAAGCTCAAGGACAGTGTTTAGACCCGGACTTCAAGCCCCAGGACTGGCCAAAAAGAAAAAAGAAAAGAAGAGAAAAAAGAAAAGAAAAAAGGCTGCATTAAATCGACTGATTCCAAATTTGATTGGTTTGAATACCATGGGAAGGGGTTGACAGAGTTTGGATGCCAAAACTGAATCTGCTGGAATTTCATGTACCAGAGGTAGCATCCAAAATTGAGATGATTTCCTCAAGTGCAGCTTAAGAAAGTGGAATCCTTGGGCTGGGAATGTGGCTTAGTGGTAAGTGCCTGTGAAGGGGGGAAATGAAGAGCCAGACTTTGAAGTCAGGCCCCACTTTACCACACGAACCCCACTTTACCATGTGAACCTGAGATAAGCAGGCCCTGTGAGCAAACCCAGGGCAAGCTTATTAGGGCCCAGTCGGTCAAGAACTCTAACCACTGGGAATGCTTAACTCTAACTGCCCCCAGAATGCCTCGAGCCCTGAGCCAATCAGATTTGTACCCGTAATCTTGCTTGCTTAAACACCTGATTGCTGTAACTTTGTCTTTTGCCTTTATAAGCTCTGTGTAATTGCAGCTCGAGGCTGCCTCCTAACCCCTACTGTGTTGGTGGGTAGGACAAGGCCCGGGGATCGCGGCCCCGCTTGAATAAAGCCTTGCCTTGCTATTGCATTTAGGAATGTCTGAGTCTCGGTGGTCTTCTTGGTGGTGGTTTCGCGACTTGGCACAACACCTGCCGACCATGCATGAAGCCCTGGAAGTGGCGCTGTGACTCAAGTGGTAGCCTTCAGCAAAAAGAAGCCAGGGACAGTGCCCAGGCCTTGAGTGGGAGAGAGGGAGAGAGAGAGAGAGAGAGAGAGAGAGAGAGAGAGAGAGAGAGAGAGAGAGAGAGAGAGAGGGAGAGAGAGAGAATGGAACCTTTAAATCTGCCTTGAAAACAAGCATAGGTTTTGTCTAGAAATAAGGATGGACTATGGAATGGAGATTCCATTTTTGTTTTTTGGTTCATAAATATAGAAGGCCATAAATCAAGATAATATAGACACCTTCCATCATTCTATTTATATGTACAATAGTAAGAACTATCAGGTATTTTGATAAATCATGAATGTATTGTTTCAGCAGTACTAATTTAAGGCCCATCTACTCAAGGAAAAGCCTGTGAGACTCTCATCCAATTATCCACCCAAAAAGCTGGAAGTGGAGCTGTGGCTCAAGTGGTAGAATGTTAGCCTTGAATGAAAATGTTCAGGGACAGCACTCAAGCCCTGAGTTCAAGCCTCATGATAGGCACACACACACACACACACACACACACACACACACACACACACACACACACACCACGTTCATTCTTGCCAATAACAAGGTGACCACTATCACCTACCACTTTCTTGTGGAAACAATAATGAGGAGGGGTAGGGTAAAACACAATGTTGGGGGGAGTAGATATCTGTATGTATAAGCTTCTACCTACATAATATTTCTACATAATATTTTTTTTTTGGACTCAGGGCCTGAGCACTGTCCTTGGCTTCTTTTTTGTCAAGGCAAGCTCTCTACAACTTGAGCCACAGTGCCACTTGTGGCTTTTTCTATTTATCTGGTGCTGAGCAATCGAACCCAGGGCTCGAACCCATGTATGCTAGGCCAAGCACTCTATCACTGAGCCACATTCCCAGCCCATATAAACATCATTTTTATTCATTCATCCCACTTATACAAATCCATCCCAAGGAAACATTTTGAATGGAGACAGATTCCATTAATAAGATGCTAATCACAATTATTTTTGGTAGTGCTGAGGTTGAATTCCAGGCCTTGTGAAACATTATGCCTGTTAGTCATATGCCTCTATCCCCCAGTCCTATTGCCTTTTAGTTTGTCTTTCAGATAAACTCTTGTCCTTCTTGCCAGAGTTGGCCTTGGGTCTCAATTCTTCTATCTACACTTCCTGAGAAGCTCGGATTACAGAGGTATTTCACCACCTCCAGCTTGTTATTAAGATAGGGCCACTTACTGTTTTTTCCTTGGCTGGCCTTGAATTGAGATTATCCTACCTCTAGATCTGCATGCATAGATTCATTTTTTTAATACAGAAACACTAGAAATATCTCCAATGTCCAACTTCAAATATGATTGTCAATTCATCCACTTGAATTGTGATAAAAGTATGTACTGGCCATACAGATATCATGACAGGGGGAATTGTTTATGTTTGAAACAGCAGAAAAACAGGATGCAAGCCAGGTGCCAGTGGCTCATGCCTGTAATTCTAGCTACTCAGGAGGCTGACTGCTGAGGATCTCTGTTGGAAACCACCCCAGGCAGGAAAAGTCTGTGAGACTCTTCCCTTTAATCCCCTCCAATAAACAGAAGTGGTGCAAATATTAGAGCACTAGCCTTGAGCAAAAAATCTCAAGAATAGGGCCTAGGTCCTGAGTTCAAGCCCCAGGACTGGCAAACACACACACACACACACACACACACACACACACACACACACACACACAAATGGAAAGTTATCCACATATACATTTTGTTTCATAACTGGGAGAACTTCTAACTAATAAAACACTCACCTGCTTTTTCTAATAAAGAATGGGTGTTAACAAACAAAGGAGCCCTCCACCCTTGATGGAATTTAAAAAAAAAAATTGTTAAAGGTTAGAACATTCAAACTGTATTGTAAGGTCCTGGGGAGGGTTCCATGCAGATGCCCCTGCCGGTTTAAATCTCAGTCCAGTTACTCACACACCTGGAGGTAGTTACCTCCCCCTACCTCTGAGGTCACACCCTAAATCCATCTGGGCACACCCTAATCCACTTGGACACACCTCCCGCTCCTTACCCTAGAGAAGGCATCACCCAGGAGTGGCTCTACAGCCTGCCACCCATGCCTTGCATTTAGCAGCAGGCCAGTAGTTTGCCAAAAGAAAGTTCTCTCTTCTGCCTCAATACCATGTGGAGTTCTCCATCATCAGTTGTCTACTTGAAAAATCTCTTACATGTATAAGCCTTAGACAAGTTTCGATATTAGTGAAAATAATGGTGGACCAAAAATAAATTTTCCAAAAATATCACCCTTTCAAGCCATCCATTAATAACCACTACCCTTTATGAGCTCTTCATTTCATACTTTGACAAGTACAAGAAATCTTATGTCAGTAAACATTACCTACATCCTTCTTGAGTACTTTCAAAGAAAGAAAGAAAAAAAAAACCCACAATGTGGAAAAATACAGAAGATAGTTAAAGCCCTTCTCTTTAGTCCTGATGTTCATTTCTCAAAGTTATTAAAGCGGGGAGATTGTTGGAATGGAGGGCTAGGAGGAAAAATCTCTCTCTGTGTCTCTCTTTTGCTGGTCATGGGGCTTGAACTTGGCCTGGGTGTTGTCTCTGAGCCCTTTTGCTCAAGGCTAATGCTCTATCACCTTGAGCCAGAGTGCCACTTGTGGTTTTTCTGGTGGTTAGAGATTGCAGGAGAAAACCAGCAAGGGAATAACAGGAATTGTACTCATTCCCTTACTTATGTAACTGTAACCCCTCTGTACATCACCTTTACAATAATAAAAAAAAAACAATGTCTTGGACTTTGCTGCTAGGCTTGCTTAGAATGTCAATCCTTAGATCTTAGCCTCCTGAGTAGCTAGGTTTACAAGGGTCAGCCATCAGCACCCAGCAAACCTGTCATTTTTATATTCCAAGTTATCCTTTCTGTTACACCTGTGTCCTCCTGGAGGGCTCACAGATGAAAGAAAGGAAATGTTGCTTCATGTGAAGGGCAGAAAATATTCGATGTGAAACTTCCAGAAGTAAAAATCTGCAACTATACAAGCTTTCAAACTAGATTTGATGTTAAATAAAACGGGCTTCTAGTGATAGTGGGATGTGAAGATTGTTGAAGAGTATTTCACCATTCTGGCTTCAGTGAGAATCCATGCTGGATGGGCAAGTTTAGAGCCAGAGCGGCAGTGTTCACGTTATCTGTGAATAATCAAGAATCCTCATGACTGGAAATCTTTCTACAGACTATGACTGTTGCATTTGGTTTCAGATCAGTTTCTAAAGACTATTACTTGTCCCAAGGAACTGCTTCTTTGCAAGGGGCTATGTATGTATGTGTGTGTGCATGCACGTGCCAGTACTAGAGCTTGAACCCAAGCTCTGTCTCTGTTTTTTGCTCGATGCTGGTGCTTTACTACTTGAGTGTCAGCTCCACTTTTGACTTTTTGGTGGTTAATTGGAAATAAGAGTCTAATGGACTTTCATGCCTGTTGTGCCAAGTCGCAAGACCACCCCCAAGAAGACCACCGAGATTCAGACACTCCGAAATGCAAAAGCAAGGCAAGGTTTTATTTAACGAGCTGCCAACTCGGGCCTCGTCCTACCCACCGACACAGCGGAGGTTAGGAGGAAGCCCCGAGCTGTGATTACACAGGGCTTATAAAGGCAAAGAACAAGGTTACAACAATCAGCTGTGCAAGCAAGATTAGAACACAGGTACAAATCTGATTGGCTCAGGGTTTGATTCTAAAATGGGGTTCACATGGTGGGGCCTGACTTCAAAGTCTGGCACCTCAATGCCCAGGCTGGACTCAAACCTCAACCTTCAGATCCAGTCTCCTGAGTAGCTGGGATTACAGGCACTCCAATAAAAGATATTTTAAAGAAAAATGGGACATGAGATGGAGTGGCAAAGCTCTTACCTTACAGCTTGACATAAAGCAATTGTTCAATAAATGTGTTGTTATTATTATTGTCATCACTAAAGAAAAAGAAAAATGGGGCATCTGGGTGATTAACTAGAAAATGAATGGAAAACAATTCTTAACAGTGGATCAAAGAAATTCAGAGGAGCATTTGAACAAAGTACTAGATTGTACCATTCAAATTTTTTTAGTCTATTTTAGATTATTTTTCGGTGATACTGGAGTTTGAACTCAGAGCTTTGCACAGGCACACTGCCACTTAAGCTACATCTCCGGCCCTTTTTGCTTTTAGGCTATTTTTCAAATTGGGTCCCACTTTTTGCCTGGGGCTGGCTTCAGGCCACTGTGATCCTACCTCCTCCTTAGCCATGATGACAGGCATGCACTGCTACACACTGCTTGGGTTTTTTTTTTCTGGTCCCAGGGTTTGCACTCAGGGCCTGGGCACTGTCTTTGGACTTCTTTTGCTTAAGGTAAGTGCTCTACCACCTGAGCCATAGCACTACTTCTGGCTTTTTTGAGTAGTTTATTGGAGATAACAGTTTCATGGACTTTCCTGACTTTGAACTGGGATCCTCAGATCTCAGCCTACTAAGTAGCTAGGGTTACAGGTGTGAGCCACTGGTGCCCAGCTTATCTGCACTGTTTTGTTAAAATGGAGTCTTGCTAACTTTTTCCAGTCCAAGAGTAAAAAAAAAAAATCTCCATTCTCCAAATAGCTGGTATTACAGATGTGACCTACCACTTGTAGCTCATCACTTAAATTACTGGAATATTCCTTTTTCTTCTTTGTTATTCCAAATTTTAAGGAATGGTAATATTGCAGTCCGAAGATGTAGCTCAGTGGCAGAACAGCTGCCTGCCATGAGTAAAGCCCTGGATTCAATTCTTACTATTGCCAAAAATAAAAGAGAATACTTGAAGCTAGCAAGCACATAACAATGCAAGCACTGTGACATGTGTTAGCAAGAGTGTAATTGCTAGAATTCAGTATTTATCTTGTTCACCAATACATTTTAAGCTTCTAGACCATGTCTGGCAGATAGTAAGTAAGCTCTTACATGATATATGTTGAACTCAGTTATGTTTGAAGATTGTATAGACTTTCTAGAAAGCCTTTTAGCAATACACAACACATGCCTCAAGTTATTTCCAGCCTGTGACCAAGAAATTGAACTTCTAGAATTTTCTTCCCATCTAGGGAAATATTCATAAATGTAAAGATTTGTGTGAAAAGTTAGAATACATAACAACAAAATCTGAAAACTACCTAAGTATCCCCAAATACTTACCCATCTCACTGAAAATCAAAGTCCTAGCTGGGTACAAGCGGATCATACCTGTCATCCTAGCTATTCAGGAGGCTGATATCTGAGGATCACGATTGGAAGTCTGCCTGGACAGGAAAGTCAATGAGACACTTATCTCCAATTAACCACCAGAACACCAGAAGTGGCACTGTGGCTCAAGTGGTAGAACTCTAGCCTTGAGCCAAAAACCTCAGGGACAGCACCTTGGCCCTGAGTTCAAGCCACAGGACCTGCACAAAAATAGGGGGAGGAGCGAGATATGGTAATGGGAGATGGGCAAAGGATAGGAAGGTGTGAACTATGAAGCTTCACACAGGAAAGGACATTTGGGTGGAGTGTTGATTTATGCCAGGAAGGAGATGGGCTTTCTAGGGAACCATCAGTTTTCAAACTTAACAGATGATCAGCATAATCTGGAGACAGAAGTGATTCTTAAAATGTCTACTCCTAGACCACCCCCCAAGATTCTGGTGGAGTAGATATAAACTCCAAGCATTTGCATCTGGAGTAGTAATTAACACTTTACTTATTAGGTCCTAGGCAATATTCAACATGCTTTTTGTGGACTGACTCATACACTCTCCATAAAACACTGTTGCTTGTTATTGTCATTTTACATCTGAGGACAAGGGGTACAGAAAAGTTAAGTAATTTGTCCATTGCCATATACCTAGTAAATGGCCCATGTCAGAACTCAAACACAGTGTGGCTCTAGTTGTGGGTTGTTAATGAATAAATTTTGAGGCAAGCACTTTTACCACTAGGCCATATTCCCAGCCCCATGAATAAATTTTGTATGTCCATTCCAAGCAGTGCACAAGTACCTCAGGGTGATTCCAATTGAGGTAAAAGAAAAAGTAGAAAAAAAAAACAACCACCACAATCCAAGCTAAGGCCCAGAGGCCTGAAAGCAGGTTGCCTCATCCTGTGGAAAAAAAATCTTGTAGCAACTCTCCATTGTTAGTGAAAGCAAGTCCAAAGTCTAAGAACAGTTTACCTAACCCCTGAACTACTCCGATTTCACTCTCCCACTTTTAGGATCCAAGTGCTCATTGCCTGGCTGCCAAACCACTGCAAGTGTTGACTGCTGACAACTTGTAACTCAGCTCTCTTCCCCACCTTGCATTGAATTAAGGAGCTTTGCACCTGGTTACACCCCAGAACAGTCTGCAGATAATGAAGGAACGGTCAGTTTAGGGGTAGAAAGCTTGTCTTCTCCTTCCATTCTAGAACAATGCTGAGGGGCCATCCTTGGCGGGGAGCTCCCGAGGAGAATAATGGATGATGTGCTGTAACTACACTGCAGGTCGATTTCTTCTTCTACCTAGTTCTTCGCACCTCTTCACCTTCTTCAGGCATCCACTCTAATAAGTTCCTATGTGCTGGTCTATACCAGTTAGTTTTTCTAGGAAACCCAGCATTTCACCATCTGTCTTTAGCATACCTGTGAACGCTTCACCTCTTCCTTATACTCAACACCGCAACCTTATTACAGCAAAGAATGATGTGGCCAACATCTCCGCTAATGAATATTTATTGGGTGCTATAAACATTTTACATCTTCATTTCGCTCTCACAACAAATTAGGCTCATTATTATCTCCTTTTCCAGGTGAGGAAATTAGATACATAGACAATGAGAGGCAGCACTGTGACTTAACCCCAGCACTCTGGCTCTATAGCTCATGCTATGTATGTGGTAATTTCACTTTTTGGAAGAAGTTTGCTGCCCAGGGCAGGGAGTTTATAATTGAGGAGTGGACAATGGAGAAGTGACACAAATGAGGAAATAAGCTACAGGGGGAATTGTTTGAATGGATCAAGGATGTACATGCACAAATTATGCCATTAGCTTTTTCTTGGCTCAGTGGATGAATGACAGGTCCTCATCAAGAAGTATACAGAGGAAAGAGCAAAGTGGTAAAAAAATATTATATTCCAATATGGGCTGTGTTTTAAAGTGGGGATTCATGGGTGGTGACATACACTTAAGTTAGGAGCTTGTTAGAAATGCATAATCTTAGCTCCTGTCTACAACCCCTTAATAATAATAAAGTTATTTTTAAAAAAAGAAATGCACAATCTTGCCTGGTGCCAGTGGCTCACGCCTATAATCCTAGCTACTCAGGAGGGTGAGATCTGAAGATTGGGCTTTGAAACCAGACTGGGTAGGAAAATCTGTGAGATTCTTATCTCATCTCCACTAAAACTATGAAAAAAGCACGAAAGTAGAGCTGTGGCTCAAGAGGTAGAGTGCTAGCCTTGAGCAAACAGCACTAAAACCCCTAAGTTCAAGCCCCAGGACAGGAGAGCGAGAGCAAGAGTGAGAGCAAGAGAGACAGAGAGAGAGGTGCACAATTTTGGATAGTTCAAAGACAGCCTAAGCTGCATAGTAAACACCCTGTCTTAACTCCTGCTCCCAAGAAAAAGGAAAGAAATGCACATTCCTGGATAGTATCTCAGACCTACTGAATGGCACACTCCTTAATAAGACCCTGAAAAGCACAAGCATAAGGCATAAGGCATGTCTAGCACTGTGCCCATATATACTTGAAGAATGTGAACCTCTAGTAGAGATCTGCACTACAGAGGTAAATCCAAGAGACATCAGCCTGTGCACGGTAGGTGAAATCACTGGTACTGAATTAGATTGTCAGAGAGAACATAAGGCAGAGCTCTTGCCAAGGCACACTGTATAGTAAGCTAAGGCAAGGATGAAAGGTCTTGGCATTGGTGATTGGAGCTGACTCTCAAACATGTTAATTTGATCATGGTATTTTCATTTAAAAATATTATGTATAAATAGTTCTTATATTGTGTGTGCCTGTCCTGGACCTTGAAGTTAGGGCCTGAGTGCTGTCCTTGAGTTTCTTTTGCTCAAGGCTAGTGCTCTATCACTTGAGCCAAAGCTTCACTTCCAGCTGTTTTAGGGTAGTTTATTGGAGATAATAGTCTCATGGCTTTCCTGCCTAGGCTGGCTTTGAACTGTAATCCTCAGATCTCAGCCCCCTGAGCAGCTAGGGTTACAGGTGTGAGCCACTGACACCAGGCTATAAGTAATTCTTATATAGACTTTTTGGCTGGAACCATGGACTCAATTAATGTGAGAACTGATGAAAAGGGAAAACATGAAAACTTTATTATTAATTTTATATGTTCTGGGGATCTTCACAGGAGAGTGAAGTCCAGAAAAATCACACACACACACACACACACACACACACACACACACACTGATACTTTCACAGAAAGAGCAATAAATGGTGACGAAATGATAGGACAAATGGATCTTATATTTCTGGACCAGGATAGTAAATTCTAAGGATGACACTGGAAATAGATGGGTTTGGGGTAGTGGGGGTTAGAAGCTAGTGGATAATAGAGTGACTTCAAAGAGTTTGCTTATTCAGATTCACTGCAGCCCTCATGATGAAGCTCTCATGATCAAAGCTTGTTTTCAGATCCTGTTATATGAAAGGCCTTCCCCAAAGAATCTTTACAGCTTGCTGTATGTAGGAAAACAGGCCAAATGGTCCTTTCTGAGCTCACCCCTCCTCAAGTGATAGCAACTTCAGATAATCATTAGACCATTGTGTATTTGTGTATGTGTATATGTACACACATACATGAACATATGTGTGTGTGTGTGTGCATGCCAGGACTGGGGTTTGAATTCTGAGCCCGGGCACTTTCCCTGAACATTTTGTACTCAGGGCTGGTGCTCTACCACTTGAGCCACAGCTCTACTTCTGGCCTTTTTGATAGTTGATTGAAGATAAGACTCTCTGCCTGTGAGCCACTGTGCCTCGTTCATTGTGATATTTTTTGAGATGATCCATCTTTAAGTCCTTCATAAACATGTAACCAACAGGTCTTTATAGAAAACACATTTCCAACCTCTTGTCTTTTAATGGAGTTGGGCAGGCCTGGTGATTCACACTTGTGTAACCTCAGCACTCATGAGGCTAAAGCAGGAGGATTTTGAGTTCCAGGACAGTATGGGCTACACAGTGAAACCTTGTGTCAAAACAAAAAAGTGAGGGGAACCAGGCACTGGTGGCTCATGTTTGTAATCTTAGCTACTCAGGAGGCCAAGATCTGAGGATCATGGTTCAAAGCCAGCCTGGGCAGGAAAGTTTGTGAGATTCTTATTTCCAATTAATCCTCAGAAATCCTCAGGTACTGTGGCTCAAAGTGGAAGAGTGCTAGCTAACCTTGACCTGAAAAGCTCAGGGACAGTGCCCAGGCCTTGAGTTCAAGCCTCACGACTGACCAAAGGAAAAAAAGAAAGAAAGAAAAAAGAAAAAGGTGAAGTGTGTGTGTGTGCGTGTGTGCGTGTGTGCGTGTGCGTGTGTGTGTGTGTGTGTGTGTGTGTGTGTGGCCATCATATCTTGATGTACCAACAATTAGGCAAAGCTGATTACCTATGTTTTTCCTTTGAAGGGTACACCTAAAGAAGTCCCACAGGGGCTGGGGATATGGCCTAGTGGCAAGAGTGCCTGCCTCATATACATGAGGCCCTGGGTTCGATTCCCCAGCACCACATATATGGAAAATGGCCAGAAGTGGCGCTGTGGCTCAAGTGACAGAGTGCTAGCCTTGAGCAAAAAAAGAAGCCAGGGACAGTGCTCAGGCCCTGAGTCCAAGCCCCAGGACTGGCCAAAAAAAAAAAGAGAAAGAAGTCCCACATATCTCTATTACATCCCCAAAGCTGAGAAGAACTATCAGTTGTTTTAGGATCATATTTGCTGTTTTAATAGTAAAGTCAAGTGGCTATTCCAATATGGGTCCTTCTTTTTGTACTCATGTCTGTTGAAAATAGAAAAGGAAAGCCAGAGAACAAGGTTACCATTTCAAGAAAAAGGCCAAGGGCATCTTTCTTAGTGAATTCCAGCACATATTAACCTGATTACAAGTCCAGCATACTTGCATTATTCATTCATATGACCTCAGTGGTTAGTTGGTTCTAGAGACCAAAAAGAAGGTCAAGATAGAAGCTTGGAAAAGATTAACATGGTGGGAATGGGAAGGCAAAAAAGGAAGCCATCAAAGCAATTGAGAAGGAAAAGTCCAGTTAGCAGGAGTATGACAGGAGAGCATTGTGCCAGAAGCAGCAGGAAGTGAGAGGGTTGAGGTGGGATAGGTTCACAATGCTGTCCAGATGGAGCAAGAAAGATGAAGACTAGAGAGCAAGCTGGACTAGGTAGTTAGGAAATTCCAAGTTACTTTTGATGACCCTTTTGGTGTCACATGGGAAAGACAAGGAGTAGATGTAACTTGGAGTGGTGTTCTCTCAAACAACAAAGTTAAGAAACTTTTTTGTAGGCAGGTGCTAGTGGTTCATGCCTGCAATCATAACTACTCAGGAGGCTGAGATCCAAGGACAGGAAAGTCTGTGGGACTCTTATCTCCCCCAAACCACTAGAAAACCAGAAGTGACACTGTGGCTGAAAGTGGTAGAGCGTTAGCCTTGAGAGAAAAAGCTCAGGGACAGATTCTGGCCTCTGAGTTCAAGCCCCATGACTGACCAAAAAAGAAAAGAAAAGGTAACTTGTGGACTTGAACTGTGTACCTGACTCACTCATTGGCTGAGCCATGCCCCCAACTCCAACGGTTCCATGACCCCCTTTTTAAAATGTGAGTACTAAGGCTTTAACTCAGAGGTTGGATGCTATCCCTTAGCTTTTTCGGCTTAAGGTTAGCACTCTACCACTTGAGCCATGGCTCTATGTTTGACAGTCCTGGGGCTTGGATTCAGGGCCTGAGCACTGTCCCTGGCTTCTTTTTGTTCAAGGTAAGCACTCTACCACTTGAGCCACAGTGCCACTTCCAGCTTTTTCTATATATGTGGTGCTGAGGAATCGAACCCAGGGCTTCATGCATGCAAAGCAAGTACTCTGCCACTAGGCCATATTCCCAGCCCGGCTTTACTTCTTTAAGAAGCTTGATGCTATGGTTTGAATGTGTCTTCCAACATGCATGCATTGGAAACTTCATTCTCAATGTAGTGATAATGGGAGGTAATTAGGCCACGAGAGCTCTACTCTCATGAATGGATTAATGGTATCACTGCAGGAATGGCATTTGCAAATAAACAAATAAATAAAATGACAAATTTCCCCCTACTCTCTTTACCTTCTCTCCTCACTGGATGCAATTCTTCCATCTTGGACTTTCTAGCTTCCAGAATTATGAGCCAATTGCTTTCTATTCATTTATACATTATCTAGTCTGCAGTACTATGGCAGCACAAATGAAGTAATGACTCAAGGAGACTGGAAAACAGAGGGAAGATAGATTACTTGGTTTGATTGTGGTTTGACTGACAGCTATAATAGATGTAGGCTGTGGCTACATAGCCAGTAGCGAAGATTGAAAACCCAGGAAGGAGGTGGCAGTATTCAACCGTGTGACATGAAAGGAGGCAGGAGAGGATGGAGTCATAACAATGAGTAGCTAATGCTTTAAGAGGAGATGGAGAAAGGTGTGGAGACTGCCAGGTTGGGAAAATTCCCAGGCAACTCTCTTTCCATGGTGTAAAAAGCAAGATCAGCTGCTGGATGAGTGGAGGAGGGAGAGGAAGGACAGCAGCAAGGGCTTGAATATTAGCCAATGTTAATATTTTCACCATCCTTTCTGTAGGGGCAGAACAGGAGAGATACAGACACTGCGTTGCCTAGGAAACACAGTGGTTTGCTAAAGCAATACTAGTTGTTTTGATTTATTTAACCCATGCAGCTCCATTGTCATCCCAAAGAGAAGTGGTGAGTAGCAATGGAAATGCTCATAAGTCACACTCTGGGCCTCTCTGTGGCCTGGGGACAGGAGCCATAAATAAAATGGGAACAATGATCAAACAAGTGGCAGGCTGTATGGTGTCAAAGACCAACTTCCTCTGCTTCCCAGAGCTTGTGTGTGTACCTACCCATGTAACAGTGCACACTAGCATGGATTCAGGTGTGATCCCACTAGCCCACTGCTGTGGTTTGAATAGGGTTTGAGTGTCTTCCCAAGTTTCATATGTTGAAATGTTATCCTCATTGTAAAACATTATGAGGGTAGAAATTTAAGTTGTCTACAGAAATGAAGCCTTTATGAAGTGATTGAAGGAAATAAAAAATCATTAGGGTGTGTATCTATCTGATCATACAAAATAGTATTTATTAAAGAAAGGACTCTGCACATGATTACCTATAGCTACAAAAATCATAATGGGGTGGTGATGTTATTTTTTTGTTTTTGATTTTTTTTGTCTTTATAAGGCGGGCAAAGGAGGAGTTCAGAAATGGCAAGAAGAAGAGTGAACAAACATAGCTATGGTATTCAACAGATACTATGTGGGAAATGAACTATGAAACTTGTACGCAGGGGCTGGAGGGGGAAACTGGGCAACGTAGAGGAGGGGGTGACATTGTCAAAAAAGAAATGTACTGGGGCTGGGGATATAGCCTAGTGGCAAGAGTGCCTGCCTCGGATACACGAGGCCCTAGGTTCGATTCCCCAGCACCACATATACAGAAAACGGCCAGAAGCGGCGCTGTGGCTCAAGTGGCAGAGTGCTAGCCTTGAGCGGGAAGAAGCCAGGGACAGTGCTCAGGCCCTGAGTCCAAGGCCCAGGACTGGCCAAAAAAAAAAAAAAAAAAAAAAAAAAGAAATGTACTCATTACCTGAATTATGAAATGGTAACCCCTCTGTACAACACCTTAATAATAACAATAAAGTTATATTTAAAAACTACTGTATAGCCAGGCACCAGTGGTTCATGCCTGTAATCCTAGCTACTCAGTAGGCTGAGTGCTGAGGATTGAGATTCAAAGCCAGTCTGGGTAGGAAAGTCTGAGACATTCTTATCTCCAATTAACCACCAGAAAACTGGAAATGGTGCCATGGCTCAAAGTGATAGAGCACTAGCCTTGAGTGAAAGAGCTCAGGGACAGTGCTTAGACCCTGAGTTCAAGCCCCATGATCACCACCATCACCACCAACAAAAAAAACTCTGTAACTAAGCAGTTTAAAAAGTCATTAGGGTGAAGCTCCCATGACTGAATCCTGATGGTTCTGTAGAAAGGAGAAAGAGACCTGAGCTGTGTACATACATGTGCTCCCACCATGATACGATACAGACAAGATGGCTTCTTCCAGAGCTGAGGTGATGCTAGCACTATGCTCTGAACTTCCAAAATTATGAGCTACATTAACTAATTTTCTTTATAAAAGTCACCCATTTCATGTTGTTAGACTAATGATAGTACATCTAACCATTTAGAAATATGAGGGTTAATAGGATGGAACTAATCCTTCCTTGATTAGTGTTTTTTCTTTGTGGCAGGATAACCAAACAAAATGAACTGTCTCCTGTTTTCTCTGCTGTAGATTCATCACTAAATAAAATACTTTTCTCGGCCTGGGAATATGGACTAGTGGCAAGAGTGCATGCCTCATATACATGAGGCCCTGGGTTCGATTCCCTAGCACCACATATATAGAAAATGGCCAGAAGTGGCGCTATGGCTCAGTGGCAGAGTGCTAGCCTTGAGCAAAAAAGAAGCCAGGGACAGTGCTCAGGCCCTGAGTCCAAGGCCCAGGACTGGGCAAAAAAAAAAAAATAAAATAAATAAATAAATAAAAAATAAATAAAATACTTTTCTCTCCCTTACTCAATCTTTCCACAAAAGGTGGCTTAACTTACGTTTTCATCAAGGCTACATTACCAAGAGCTTAGAGCTAGGTTGTCTGGCAATAGAGGCCTCTGCAGGTAGAGGAAGCCAAGTGTGGCTGCGCCTGCCCCTAGTGGGTATATCTGTGGGAGGCAGTATATCAGAGTGTCCAAGGTCTCTGCCCTGCTCCCCCTCCCTTGCCCATCACCAGAAGCTGAAAGCAAGGCTTGCCAAATCATATGGAGGGAGCCCCTCCTTTCAGACATAGTGGTTCCCCCCCCCCTTTGGTGTTGGTTTATCATTCCTACTGACTTTAATATCCATGTGGCTGGCCTTCTGCTTCATTGATTCTTCACTTCAAACCATCTTTTCATTTATCCTACATCAGTCACCATCACTTTTTTTTTCACTATCACTCTTGGTCATACACAAGATCTTTTCAAAAGCTCAACCCTGCCTGGGTGCTGGTAGCTCACGCCTGTAATGACAGCGACTCAGGAGGCTGAGATCTGAGGATCCCAGTTTGAAGCCAGCTTGGGCAGGAAAGACTGTGAGACTCTTACCTCGAGTTAACCACCAGAACACCAGAAGTGGTACTGTGGCTCAAAGTGGTAGAGTACTAGCCTTGAACAAAAAAGCTCAGGGACAGCACACAGGCCCAGAGATCAAATCCTAGAATTGTCAAAAAAAAAAAAAAAAAAAGCTCAGTAACAGCACCCAGGCTCTGAGTTCAAGTCTCAAGACTGGCACACACACACACACACACACACACACACACACACACACACACACACAGCATATTGTATGATTCTCTTTCTCTATGATTTTATACATAGAAAGATAAATGTCTTTGTGGATTTCTTCTTCCATTTTTACTTTTTATTTTTGATCACTGTATATTAATTGTCCAAAGGAGATTCACCAGGATATTTCCATATATATAGATATAGATAGATCAGTTTACTTCCTCTATCATTATTTTTATCCACTCCTTATTTTGAAACATTTTAAATGTGTTTTATTATTGTATATTCATACATGCTTAAGGTACATCAGTCTGGCCCAAATATTCTTTCTAGATACTTCCCTATTGTTTAGCTGCCTAGGTGTCCAACTTTCTACAACTTCATATCTTTGCCTTGAATTTTCTCTTACCACTGCCTCTTTCTTTTTCATGTTGGGCATGGCTCAAGGCTAGTGCTCTACGACTTGAGCTATAGTGCTACTTCCAGATTTTTTTCTGGTGGTTAATAGTAGATAAGACTTTCCTGCCTGAGCTGGCTTCAAATCATGACCCTTAAATTTCAGCCTCTTGAGTAGCTAGGATGACATGTATGAGCAACCAGCACCCAGCATGTGCAATTCTTGTGTAGGACACATTCCTAAATGTTTTTTTTTAACTTTGTATTCTTTTGTCGAGCCTTCTGTCACAGAAATGTTATGTCTATACAGTAAAGAGTAAAATCTGTGTGATCCTGGGTAACTGGGCACCTAAAGGAAATCAGATTGTCAAAGTATACAATATTTCCTCTTCTTTTCGTTTTATGGTTTTTTTTAAATTAGGTGTTCTGGACAAAATGTAATCTGAGCAAGAATGGAATGACACATTCTATTAAGTGAAGAGCAAAGACTACTCAATCTAATGAGTTTCTGCTGAGTTTTAGTTGTCTTGTTTTAAGGAAAATGGAACAGGTAGAAAAAAATTGGTAGTGGAAGTTATTTACCTGAAACTGTATCATACTATCAGTGTAACTGAATACATCAGAAATGGTCCTCATACAGAGGTCAGGTTTTAAATTGATATAGTATTAATGGAAAGGGATGGGTGAAGGGAAGACAGGGGAGAAATCTAAAAAGTAAAGTGCTGATGGATAAGCTTTGTCATTCCCTTTTCCTTTATATACGTTAATCTCATGGGCACTATTTTCTCTTTCCAGTGGCCTTTTGATATGAACACTTTCCCTTCTAGCAAAATTTCCTCTAAAGCAATGAACAAGTAGAATAGTGTATACTTAATTATATTTGCCTATAAATACATACTTTTCCTAGGAATATTTATGTGACAATATAAGCCAAAGTCTCAGTCAGTAGAATCTCAAGATGAATTGGCATTCAACGCCATTCACTATCTGTCTTCACCTTCCTATACAGAGAGAGAGATACATATAGTCTCTGCTTCTTCCTGCTAGATGGATCTATTTGCTATTCTCTGTTACTAACTACATTACATATACTGGGCTTTTCCACTATTTTCTCCTATTCAGAAACCTCTTGTCTACCTATTCAACAACTTTTTCTTTTTCTTTTGTTTTCAGTTTGATTTTGGCTGTTCTTTGGAGACAGAGTCTAAGTAACCCAGATTGGCCTCAAACTTGTAGTGTTCTAGCTGTAGACCAGTAAGTGCTAGTATAACAGGCCTGTGCCACCATGCCCACCTTTCTTTTAATTATTTTTATTAGTGTGTATTAGTTGTACAGTGTGAGAGGTTACATTTTAATATTTCCACACATGCATACAATGTATTTTCATCATATTCACCCTTCTATTATTCTTTCTTATTCTTCCTCCTGCCAAGGTGTCATCTCCCTCAGTTTAGCTTTCTTGAAAATAATTTTAAATGGGTTTTGTTATGAGCTTTTTATATGCACATTCAATACACTTCCATCATATTTCCCCTTTTCCATCATTTCCTCTTTTATATTTCTGTCCCCACTAGCCCCCCCTCAAATAATCCTCTTTTATATTCATGTCTTATTTTCCAAATCTAGATTTTGTATGTGAGGAAAATGTGTGATCTTTGTCTTTCTAAGTCTGGCTCATTTTTCTTAACTTGATCTCCAATTCTATCCAGTTCTTTCTGCAAATGACATAATATCATTCTGCTTTAGGGTACAGTAATACGCCATGTGCATATGTACTATAATTTCTTTATATCTGTTGTGTGAAACTACAGATTTCATTGGTTGAACAGTGAATAGAACTGCTATAAATATGAGTATGTAGGATTCTTTATTGTATGTTGACCTATTGTATGTTGATTCCTTTGGGCATATGCCTGGAAGTGTTATAACAGGATCATAGAGTGGCCCTAATTTTCGTTTTTAGGGTCATTTCCATACTGATTTCCACAGTACATTTTCATCAGAAATGTAGCAGGAGTTCTTTTTCTTTTCTTTTCTTCCTTTTTTTGCCAGTCCTAGAGCTTGAACTCAGGGCCTGAGCACTGTCCCTGAGCTCCTTTTGCTGAAAGGTAACACTCTACCGCTTGAGCCACAGCACCAATTCTGGTGTTTTCTGTTTATGTGGTACTGAGGAATTGAACCTAGGGCTTCATGCATGCTAGGCAAGCATTCTACCACTGAGCCACTTTCCCAGCCCAAGGATTTCTTTTCTGGTTCCCAATCCTCCACAGTTCTGTTATTGTTTCCCTGATGATAACCATTCTGAGTAGGACCCCACATAGCTTTCTATTCAATGCTTCACCATCCTCCAGGCCCCGTGATTTGTTCTTTCATGTATCTGTTAACTTAATCACTAATTGTTGAGCACTTACTAGTTTTTGGTACTGTTCCAGTTACAGGAGGTATAGTGGTACCAAAAATCAACATGGCTCCTAGCTTCATGGAACACATTTTATTGGAGGAACACTTAACAATAAGGAAGTAAAGAAAGCTGGGCGGTGGTGGCACATACTTATAATCCTAGCTACTCAGGAGGCTGAGATCTAAGGATTGAAGTTTGAAGCTAGCTTGGGCAGGAAAGTCTTATCTCAGAAAAAGCTGGAAGTGGAGCTATTACTCAAAGTGGTAGATCACTGGCCTTGAGTATAAAGAGGCTTAGGGACAGCACCTAGGCCCTGAGTTCATGCCCCAGGACCAGAAAAAAGAAAGAGAGAAAGAGAGAGAGAGAGAGAGAGAGAGAGAGAGAGAGAGAGAGAGAGAGAGAGAGAGAGAGAGAGAGAGAGAGAGGAAGGAAGGAAGGAAGGAAGGAAGGAAGGAAGGAAGGAAGGAAGGAACCAATTATGTATAACAATTGAACTTGGTGATATATGTGTGGAAAGAAAAGAATAGAGTGCAGTGAGAGAATGGCAAAGTCAGTAGAAGTGGCTTCTTTGAATAACCCACCTGTCCCTGACTTTGCTCTAATTTATCTTTAAATCCTCACTTAGTTCAGATCTTGTCTCACATAGGTATTCAACATCCTCTATATGTCAGGTTCTGTGCAATAATAAAGACCACTAGGTTACTACTGATTGAGCATTTGCTGTATGTCAGGTACCATGCTGTGAACTTTATAGCTCTTCCATTTTAACCCCAAAATGACTCTTAATTTTATTTCTATTTCTGAGTGACAGAGTGGTTCAGATCCTTGTCAAAAGGTATTCACTTAGCTAATGACAAAGCTGGGGCTGAAACACATATCTGGATCCCAAGTTCACTTCCTAACCATAAACTCCACTAGGCTCTGTAAGCTGTGTGCACACCTGTGTGATGTGTGTATGTGTTTGGATGTGCACATGTGTTGGGGAGGCACACAGAGAAGGGATCAATGAAGCTGGGGATTCATTTTGTCCATACCAACCACACCATAGTGTAGTCTATTGTTCTTGTTAACTAGGAAAAGGGGAAAGAAATCCACTTTGTTGGCAAGGGCTGGGGCAGAAACATGGGTAGTGGGATTCACAAGGTATAGTTGCAGTATGTGATCTGGATCTTGGTTGAATTTCTACTTACTTCATGGAGAAGAGAGCAGAGAACATGAGGCATCAAGAACAGTGTGTCTGAAGGCATAGAGATGGAAAGAACATGATGTGTTTGAAGAATGAGCAGTCGTCAAGGGCCATGCTTAGGCCTAGGGCAAGGGCAACAGAGTGGGGAGGCTGGCACACATGAACTTGTCTTCTTACTTCTATATTTGGAAATATCTTCTTAATCCAAGGGAGGCGTGTATTTCATCATGTTGTAGGAACAGTTTGACCCACACAAGGCTTGGTGACACAAGGTCACATGCTATCTCTCTGCTTTGTAGAAAGTAAAAGTTAAAGTGTTCACAATCTACTGTATTAACTGTAGAGGCAAGTCACTACTCTGCTTGTTGTAGAACAGTATAAAAATGGAAAACTTAGCTAGTAGTGGAAATCTGTAGTGCCAGCTACTAGTCAGGAGGATCACTTGAGCCCAGGAGTTCAAGATCAGCCTGAGCACTGTAATAACATACGGCTACTTATCTCAAAAAACAAAAAGAGGGAGGGAGAGAGAAAGTGAGAGAGAGGGAAGGAAGAAGGAAAAAAGGAAGGAAGGCTTGTTTACAAACTAGGAACTTAAAACTTACCACTAGCAATCATTCTTTGATCTCACCTATCTCCTGCAAATCATTTCAGTTACTTTATTCTAGATAATTGACATGATTTTTGTTAATCGAAATGTACTGGCTCATGATTCAAACAATCCTCAGCCTGTTCCTCCACTGTGCTATCTGCAGGATAGGGACAGTATACTCTCCAACTTACAGAGCTGTTGAGAGGTTTTGATGAGACACTGGGAGCAGAGGGGGGTCTGATGGATTGCCTCAGTTGGCAGGGTGCCTGCTAGCAAGTGCAAGGCCTTGAAGTCAAATACCAGTACCAATACCACTGCAAAAAATCAACTAAGATATTAAATGGAAATAAACTCACAGTAACCATCCCCATGAATATGACTATGATTATTAAGATCTTTTGAGTGACCTTGAATTTCTTGAGCTTAGTTTTGCAATAGTCAGCTTGGAAAAGAGATATTTGATTGAGCAGGGGAGGGGAAAAGACTTTTCCTATTTTTCCTATGCTATTAAATATGAAAACCACTAAGATAAATCCTACAGGGGTTGTTTTAACCATTATGGACTTAAGAAATGTTCCTACCTAATTACCAAAACAATTTTACCTCACTACTCTTTTTTTTTGGTGTGGTCCTGGGGCTTGAATTCAGAGCCTAGGCACAGTCCTTGAGCTTTTTCACTCAAGGTAGTGCTCTACCACTTTGAGCCACAGCACCACTTCCAGTTTTCTGGTGGTTAACTAGAGATAAGAGTCTCATGGACTTTTCTGCCTGGGATGGCTTTGAACCATGATCCTTAGATCTTGGCCTCTTGAGTAGCTAGGATTATAGGCATGAGCCACGAGCACCTGGCTCTCTCCTTCATTTTGTCAAACAGAATGCTCTAGGAAGCAAGGAGGGCTACACAGTGAGTGTGTGGGAGTGTCATACCTAGGACCCTCCATTAATTCTCTAGGCTCATGAGGCAGATATATTTCAAGGGTATAATTTCACATTGTGTCAAGAGAGTAGCCAACCATAACTATGACCAATTCCAACAAGATTGTCCCATGGAGAGGTTTTGAGACTCCCAGCTTGAACCAATGCAAAGCTAGTGTTGGACAGGAGTGAAGCTCGATATACTTCTTTCACATTTTCCTTTGCACTGAAGGCCCCCAAGAAACACTACTCACCAGAGCAAGTCCATAGACAGGGAGAGGAGATGATAGTCTGAAATCTTTGATGGTGCCTTGTATTTGGTTGGTGCTCCATAAACATTTCTTGAAGAAAATGTCACTTAGCTCCAAGGGGGACATAATTCACCGTAGATATGTGCTTGATACCATATTCAAAATGGGCTGATGAACAAAATGTCCAGAAGATGTTGAAGAAAAATGGGCTCACACATAGATCACAGAGAAATGATGTGAGCATGGTTCATCCTAATGGCAGGATTCCCCACCATACTGCCAAGACCAGGGAAACCTTGGGTATTTAGAAATAGGTGCACCATGTCTTTCATGGACTTTGTTAGGCTTTTTTTGTGGTACTGGGGTTTGAACCCACAGCCTTGCACTTTCTGAGAAGGTGCTTTACAACGAGAACCATGGCCCCAACCAATTTTTGCACTGTTATTTTCCAGATAGGGTCTCTTATTTTTGCCTAGGACTAGCTTGGTTCTCAGCCATACTACCTATGACCTTCCATGTAATGGGCATCACAGACACACATCACCGCATCTGGCATATTGGCTGAGATGAAGTCTCATCAACATTTTGCCCAGCTGGCCTTGGATCATGAATCTGCCTGATCTCTGCCTCCTAAGTACCTGGGATTAGAGGCTTGAGCCACCATACTTAATAGCTTTTTGGTGGGTTTCATTTTAAGACCATCAAAAGGTGATAGCCTATCCTCAAAGTGTCTTAGATTTAGCAGAGGAGGATTTAGACCCTCATATCTGTGTATGGGCTTTGTAGGAGACATGATTGATCTTTTTTTTTGGCCAGTCCTGGGCCTTGGACTCAGGGCCTGAGCACTGTCCCTGGCTTCTTCCTGCTCAAGGCTAGCACTCTGCCACGTGAGCCACAGCGCTGCTTCTGGCCGTTTTTTCTGTATATGTGGTGCTGGGGAATCGAACCTAGGGCCTCGTGTATCCAAGGCAGGCACTCTTGCCACTAGGCTATATCCCCAGCCCTGATCTTTTTTTTGACAGTCCTGGTACTTGAATTCAGGGCCTGGGCACTGTCCCTGAGCAATTTCCCTGAAGGCTAGTACTATACAGCTTTGAGCCACAACTCCGCTTCTGGCTTTCTGGTGGTTAATTGGAGATAAGAGTCTCGTGGACTTTCCTTCCCAGGGTGTCTTTGTACCACAATCCTCAGTACTCAGCTTCCTGAGTAGGAAGAATTATAGGTGTGAGCCACTGGTGCTCAACTAAAGCTCACATCTTTAAAGTGCATAATTCATTGGAGTTTTTGAAAGTATGCTCATAGAGTTGTTCAGTGACCACCATTCTAGTTTCAAAACATTTTATTCTAAAAGGAAACCCTCTGCCCATTAGCAGTCCTTCTCTCTTCCTACCTCCCATAGTCTCTGGCAACCATTAATCTGGTTTTTCATCTCTTTCTACTTATCTGTTTGGGGCAGTCAATATCAGAATCACAAACCATGAGACCTCTCTGATCTCTGTGTGCTGTTCCACTGATTCGTTCTCTTTGTTTTCTAAGCACTTTCCTCCACATTATCTTCTAACAAAACACATGAGATTCTACTGGAGTAATGAGGACGTGAAAAGTCCATTTGAAGGGCATTATGCGCTTTCCCAATCCTGGCTTCAGTGCCCAGGAAGACCTAACATTTTATGGGGAAATAATGGTGTAGATTCCAAGGCTAGTGCTTACCAGGAAGGGTGGTGTGGCTAAGGCCTTCCAAACCAACTTCACAGCCTGTCAGTGTATACCACCACCAGCACCACCCCATTCTATCTTACTCTGGAAAACAGATCTGAGCAGCTCCAAACATTTGTCACAAGGAATACTACTTACATGGTAAATGCATCTCATATGCACAAACATGTACATCTCCATGAAAAATGCATGCCAGCCTAGTGCCAGTGGCTCACACCTGTAACCCTAGCTACTCAGGAGTCTGAGACATGAGGACTATGGTTTATAGCTAAGCACAGGCAAGAAAGTCTGTGACTCTTATCTCTAATTAACCACCCAAAAGCTGGAAGTGGAGCTGTGGCTTAAGTGGTAGGTACTGGCCATGAGCACAGAAGCTCTGCATTCAAGACCCAGGACAGGAACAAAAGAAATGGAGGACAAGAAAGTAAAAGAGGTTCTGTCTGGAGCAAGCATCACCTGGAAGAGGGAGGGCAAATGGAGCGAGTGAGGTAAATGAGGGTAAATATGGTCAAAATATTTTATATGCATGTCTGAAAATACAATAAAGAAACTAGTTGAAATTGTTTTAAGAAGGAAGAGGGATGGGGGAGAGTGATAAAAGATGTGAGGTTGATGGGCTACATTCTATGAGAGTATGAAAATGTCACAATGAACTCCTCCTTGTACAAATAATATATGTGGATAAGAATCTTAATAAAAAAGAGAAGTAAATCTGGTGCTGGTGGCTCATGCCTGTAATCCTAACTACTTAGGAGACTGCGATCTAGGGATCATGGTTTGAAGCCAGCTTGGGTAGAAAAATCTGTGAGACTCTACTCTCCAGTTCATCATAAAAAATGGAAGTGGAGTTGTGGTTCAAGTAGTACAGTGCCAAGGCTTGAGTGAAAAAAGCTAAAGGATAGTGCCCAGACCTTGAGCTCAAACCCCAGTACAGGCAAAGTAAATCAATCAATAATATCTTGAGTGTGAATGTGATCTGTGTCATGGTTGGAAGTTGCTGCACACAGGCTATGCTGGAAGTGACTGAGACAGCAATGGAGAAAACATCAGTGCAAGACCCTGAGTTCAAATGCCAGTACTGGCACCAAAGGAAAATAAAGTAATAAAAGAGCCCCTAACCCCAAATCAACATCTAAAGTCACACTCTATTTCTTCCTCTTTCCCTTAAAACAGTTTTTTTTTGGTCTGTTGAAAATGGTTGACATTGAGAAAATTAGGGAGCAGGCTCAATGTGATTTGCCCAATCTCAGAACCCCCTAAGGATATACTGGCTTTCTAGTCCTCTCCTTTCTACTAACAGGAATCACCCTTTAAATCAAGTAGTTAGTGGAGCCTTTATTTATTAGGTATCCTATTGCTCCCAGGTGACATAGTTAGCATGCACCATCCTTTCCTTTCACTGACCTGCCCCCATCTCTTGTTCTTTCTCTTAAAGGCATTTTGTGGCTCCAGTTTCTCTGGCTGGAAACTCTGAGATTATCTTTAGCTCATCCTTTTTCTCCATGTCCAGCAAGGCATCAGTTCTCAGAATCTGAGAGTCTTGTCATATTGATGACAATCCTCAACTTCCTGCCTCTACTCTTACCTTTTTCCATTCCGGCCTTCATTTCACATCTATATGAACACTGTCAGATAATACTTTTTTTTTTTGCCAGTCCTGGGCCTTGGACTCAGGGCCTGAGCACTGTCCCTGGCTTCTTTTTGCTCAAGGCTAGCACTCTGCCACTTGAGCCACAGCGCCACTTCTGGCCTTTTCTGTATATGTGGTGCTGGGGAGTCGAACCCAGGGCTTCGTGTATAGGAGGCAAGCACTCTTGCCACTAGGCCATATTCCCAGTCCCCAGATAATACTGTTAATGTATCATAATCATACTCATAAACTGAGCAGCAGCCTCATGTCTGGGTCTTGTATAGAGCAATAACAGTTGCCAAATGACCTTGGACCTAATAATGGGAAGAGATCAATTCAAATCAATCTCTCAACCCCACTTAGCCACAGTCTTCAGAATCTCCCTGAGACATTACTTACCCACAAGACTGATGAGATGGAACAAGAGGGCCAAGTCAAATATTTTGTTCCTCTTGCGTGATAAAACAATCAAAGGATGGTAATTGAAAGAGCCTGAAAGGTATTGAGTAAAAGGCACAAAATAAAGAACATCATAAAATGATACTAGACACATTGTGATGTAGGCAAGACCTATTACATTGTCGCAGGGACACCTCACCAAACCATCTTTTTCTCCCATCATTCCCCATACCCAATATACTTATATTGTTCTATGTTCAAGTGGGCAGCAAACTCTCATCCATGTTGTTTCTTCCCTGTATCTTACTTTATATAAGCCTGCAGTTACACACGATACTCTTGTCACCACGTTCTGATTCCTGACATAATGATAGTCTGAAATAGCCTAAGATGCTTAGAACTGGAAGCACAAATCAATGAGATCAAACGTAGGCTGAAGGACATAAAATCAAGAAGACATAGCATTCTTTGATGATCAAACACTAGCTGAATATGAATAGCTAGCCCTATGGCCTTACTACCTGGCTATTGTTTTTTGCCTTTGGATAGAATAAATACACTTAAGTAGATGAAGGGGAGCCTTTAGTGGGTCAGAGAAAAAGTGAGCTTTCTGTCATCTGGAGAGGAACAGATAGTTTGCCATTTGCAATCCAGAATTTCTTAAAGGAGTGTCTAAAGTCTACTCTTTGGGAAATTGTAAATATCCCTAAAACTGAAGCCATTATGGTGGGCCCAACCCAAGGGTATTATTTTTTTGAGGGAAAGGGTAAGAAAGACCCAAAATGTCCTATCTAATATTCCAAAGGATCTAGAACCTATTGGTGATTAAAAACCTTTGACTACTTTCTATTCCTTGCCAATCAGGCCCACATGAGAGCCTCCACTTGGGCTTCACTTATCATTTGGGAAGAAAGAGAGAGGGAGGAGGAATGGGGAGACCTAGCTCAGGGACCCTGCTTTTCTCAATACACCTTCTTACCATGCTTCACCTTTTGCCCCCACCTGCCTGTTCTAAAGAGAAAACCAAAGGTGTGGGGTTGGGAACATATGGGGCCACTGCACAGGTGTGGGTTGGTGAGGGAGACAATGTCCTCCTTGAGGCTGAGCAAGCAAAGCAAACGCTAGGAGCAAACTGCAGCTGGTACTAACTGCTCTAGGGAATAAAAGCAGAAAGATGGTATCCCTCAGGTAGGTTGTCTTCCTTGGCTGCCTGCCCCCAAGGCAACTGTGCCTATGATGCGTTTGAGCATGGGACTTAGCAGGATCAAACTCAGGGCAAAGGCCTGAAGAAACTTCCAGGTTCCCTTCATTCTCATGTGCTCTGGGAGTTGCCAGCATGACTGAGGGTCTTGGCTCAGGCAGGGCTCCCTGGGGTGTACAGAGGCAGGTACTGGCTCTATGCAAGTTATAGTAGGAACAATTGTAATCGAAGCTAATGTATTAGGTTTTTCTTTGACTCTTCCTTTCCATTGACCCACCATCAAAACTCTCTTACAGGCCAACTTATCTAAGCATTATGCTTTATGAGTAGAAAAGATTTATCAGTGAAACGTGTTCACCTGAGATGGTACTTTCCAGAGAATGTGAGCTTTGACACTGTGAGACCTCTCAAGATCTGCATGTGTGTGAGAGAGACTTGGGACTAGTGCCCTTTAAATCAGGTTTTCATCATTTCCTCACCCACTCCTCAGACATAAAGAAAACAATGTAGATATCCAAGAACAAAAATCAGCAAAGGTTATAGGTGAACTCAACATCACCAACTAACAATATTGAATTTCCATGTAGGGAACACTCTCCACCCACAACAGCAAAATACATTCTTTTCAAGTACGCGTGGAATAGTCACAAGAATGGCCATATCCTGAGTTATGAAACAAGTCTCCACAAGTTTAAAAGAATCATAATGATTCTGATGGAGTTAAGCTAGAGATCAGGATCAGAAAGAAGAACAACTTAAATATTATGCTTCCAAAAAGCAAGCCAAGCTGGGTGCCAGTGGCTCATGCCTGTAATCCTAGCTACGCAGGAGGCTGAGCTCTGAGGAGCATGGTTTGAAGCCAGCCTGACCAGGAAAGTACATGATACTCTTTCTCCAATTAACCACCTAAAAACCAAAAGTGGAGTGGCTGGGAACATGGCCTAGTAGCAAGAATGCTTGACTCATATACATGAAGCCCTGGGTTCAATTCCCCAGCACCACATATATAGAAAATGGCCAGAAGGGGCGCTGTGGCTCAAGTGGCAGAGTGCTAGCCTTGAGCGGGAAGAAGCCAGGGACAGTGCTCAGGCCCTGAATCCAAGGCCCAGGACTGGCAAAACAAAAATAAAAACAAAAGTGGAGCTTTAGCTCAAGGTGGGAGAGCACTAGCCTTGAGCAAAAATAATCAGGGATAATGCCCAGACCCTGAGTTCAAGCCCCACTACTAACAAGGGAGATTAGGCAATATTTTAAACAGGAATAAAATATATCAAAATGCTGTATCTAAAGCAGTGCTGAGATGGAAATGTTTGGCATTAAATACTTATGTAAGAAGAGAAAGGTTACAAACCAATGACTTAAGTGTCTAACTCAAGAAACTACAAAAGGAAAAGTGAAGTAAACCCAGAGAAAGTAGAAACAATGACATAATAAAGAACAAAAATCAATAAAATTGAAAACAAAGAAATAGGGAGAAAAATAATGAAATGAAAAGTAGATTCTTTGAAAAGGACAATGAAAACAATAAATTGCTAGTAATGCTGACAAAAACAGAAATGAAACAAAGGCTATCAATAGAGACGAGACACTCAAGAAACAATTAGGTAATTGAAATGACATGGACCAGTTCGTCAAAAAGTACAAACTGCTGAAAATTCACCCAAGATGAATTAGGTAATCTGAATGGTCCTGTTATTCAAGAAATTGAATTCATCATTTAAAACATTCCACAAAGAAAATCCAAGTCTCATTGGTGAATACTACCAAAATATTTAAAGAAGAAAACAGTAGTTCTAATTTTTCTTCATAAAATAGGAGTGGAAAGACTGCTTAACTCATTAACACCACCTTTTCCAAATATTAATATGTCCGTCAATCATAAAGGATTCAAAATAAATATAGACTCAAAATATTTGACAATCTGCTACCAAATAGAATTCAGTAAAATATAAAAAGAATATGTTAGGTGCTAGAAGCTCACATCTGTAATCCTAGCTACTCAAGAGGCTAATATCTAAGGATCAACACTGAAAGCCATCTCAGGTAGGAAAGTTCATGAAACTCTTATTTCCAATTAGCCAGCAAAAAGCCAGAAGCAGAGCTGTGGCTCAAGTGGTAGAACACCAGCTTTGAGTGAAAAAAACAAAGGGAGAGCACCCAGGCCCTTGAGTTGAAGCCCTAAGACCAGCACACACACACACACACACACACACACACACACACACACACACACACACACACACACACGCCAAAAGCACAGCATGACTAATTGGAGTTACATGATAATGTGAGACAGATTCTGTATTTGAACATCAGTATTATCCATCCTATTAAGAGTCTAAAGAAGAAAATGTAGGTGCCGGAGCCATAAGGTCAGGCCAGATGAATCAGCATCTCTGAGATCAGGATCAGGGAATCTTCATGTGAACAAGTCCCTCAGCAGTTTCTGGAAGGTATTTCCAGATCCATAACCCTTTGGGATAAAGAATACCATCCTTAGCTAGGCCATATCAGGCCTTTCATGAGCAGGTCCCTGCCAATAACTCAGGTTGCATTTCTAATCACTCTCTTCCTGACCCCGGGCAAGTACCTAACAGTTTGGAGTGACTGCCTGCCAGGTGCAGATCATACTATCTCATCCATCTGTTCTAGACCCATCACTGGTTCTCATTTAAGCCAGCCCAGCCAAGCTCTTGCTTTCTTTGTTTCTATTCTTCTTTCATAACTTGGCTTGCATATTATATCCTCTGTGGCCCTCTTCCTGGCCTCCCAGGCTCTGTACCCTCCATGGAGCTAACATTCTCCTTAAGTTAACACCTCATCAACTACTTTTTTCCATTATGTTTCTATTTTCCTATGTTATGGAGTTTTGTTGTCCTTTCGACATACTTTAGGATTTTTTTACTTCTCTGGTTTAGCAATCGCTTTAACTCAGCAATCATATTGCTGATGGTAAGCAATGGACAGTTGGTTCCTTTGGTTCTGAATAAATAAAGGCTCCCTAAAAATGTAAGGAGTTTGATTTATTTAGGTTCTTGAGAAAGAAGCTATTCTCAAGTGAAACAGTAACCTTAAGTAATACCTAATAGGACATAGATTTTTCCTTGACCTCTGTTAATAAATAGATGGGTAAAGTAATAAGTGCATAATTAACAAGTGAACTAATGCTACTTATAAATTAGTTGAACTGTCTCCTAGCCATTTTTTGGTCAGTCCTGGGGCTTGAACTCAGGGCTAGGGCACAGTCCCTGAGCTCTTTTGCTAAAGGCTAGCACTCCGCCACTTTGAGCCACAGCTCCACTTCCTTCCCAGTCATTTGTATTCAGATGATTAAATTTCTTCCTTTCTCCTTTTTAAAAGAGTCTGTAATAGTACTTGTCAGGAATAGTGAAATATAGCTCTTTCAATGAATGAGACTCATTTTTATCAGAAGTACAACCAAGGCTCCATTTTAATGTTAAGTAAGAAGTTTAAAACTAATTCCTGATATTGAAAATGAACTATATAACTTGTGGATGGGGACATGAGGGAAAAACTGGGAGAGAGCAAGGAAAGGGGTAACACTGCCCCAAAAGAACTTTACTCATTACCCGAATTATGTATCTGTAACCCTTCTCTCCATCACTTTTATAATAACAATAAAAAATAAAAATTTAAGAATAAATTACAAATCATGTAGGAAAAAAATACATGTGTATGAGATCTACCCCTCCCTCATGCACTCCAGTAATTAGGAATACTATACACAGAGAATTGACCATCTTGAGAAAAAGGTGTTTGGAGTGGTGCTATGGCTCAGTGTGGTAGAGCACTAGCTTTGAGCTGAAGAGCTCAGGGACAGTGTCCAGGCCCAGAGTTCAAGCCCCACGACCAACGAACAAACCCCTCCAACCCCCCCCCCCAAAAAAAAAAAACACGGCTGGGAATGTGGGTTAGTGTAGAGTGCTTGCCTTAGCATGCTTGAAGCCCTGGGTTCAGTTCCTCAGCATCATATATATACAAAAAGGCCAGAAGTGGTGCTGAGGCTCAAGTGGTAGAGTGCTAGCCTTGAGTAAAAAGAAGCCAGGGACAGTGCTCAGGCCCTGAGTTCAAGGCCCTGGACTGGCAAAAAAAACAAAACACAAAAGAAAAAGGTGTTTGAAAGCATTTACTGGATTTGGACTTGTGTTCTGTGATTTATGAAAGCTTGGATTTGCTCTAAATTGGGTTCTGTCAGTAAGTGGGACTAATTCTATAATTTGCTTTTCAATAAATTTTACCTAGAGAATGGGCATGCTATTATGGCTAAAGCTATAACTGGCAAAGAAACAGCAGTCACTCATATTAACCAGGAGAGGGGGATGTTTAGTCATTTCTGTGATTTGAGCAATGTTTTGTCATTGCTAACACAGAATTATGTTGTGGTCTCTCTTCTCTTCTCTCCTCTCTTCTCTCTCTCCTCTCTCTTCTCTCTCTCCTCTCTCCCCTCTCCCCTCTCCCCCCTCCTCTCTCTCTTGCCTTGGTCTATGCTTGTCTGATCAGAGTGATCTTGTCTGATGTTATTGTTCTGTGAAATTCTTCATATCCAACAGGCCCAGTTGAATCAAGGCCCAGCTATAAACACAGGGGCCCCGGCTAACAGTACCAGACCATCTCCTTGATGTCAGGAGATGCTGTCTCTTTGTTTTTCCTTCCTTCCTTCCTTCCTTCCTTCCTTCCTTCCTTCCTTCCTTCCTTCCTTCCTTCCTTCCTTCCTTCCTTCCTTCCTCCCTCCCTCCCTCCCTCCCTCCCTCCCTCCCTCCCTCCCTCCCTCCCTCCCTTTTTCCTCTCTCCCTCCCTTCTTCCCCCCTTCCTACCTCTCAGAGCATTGTTTCCTAGGGGTTGTAGGGCAGGGAGAGTGAATCGGTGGAGCTTAGGAGGTTTTCAGGGCATTGAAACTACTCTACATAATACTAGAATGGTAGATACCTGTCACTATCCAATTGTCCAAACCTATTAAATTTATCCAAGGATTGAACCCACTGTGCACTCTCATTTTCAGGCGATAATGATGTATGGGGTCGTTACAACAAATTCACCATTCTGGTGAGTGATAATGATTTGTGAGAGAGACATGTGTGGGGTATGAGAAGCCTCTGTATTTTTTTGCTCCATCTTACTGTGAACCTAAAACTTCTCTAGACAGTCAACTCAAGGAAGGGGGTTTTGGTCAGGAAGGCATTGTTACTAAAGCATCGTGGTCCTAGTAAGAGAGCTATTTCCACTGACAGGCCACTAAGCCAACTCCCAAGGCTAAGGTTTTGCTGATATTCACCCCCAGACTTTCTTTTTTTTTGCCAGTCCTAGGCCTTGGACTCAGGGTCTGAGCACTGTCCCTGGCTTCTTTTTGCTCAAGGCTAGCACTCTGCCACTTGAGCCACAGCGACACTTCTAGCCGTTTTCTATATATGTGGTACTGGGGAATCGAACCCAGGGTTTCATGTATACAAGTCAAGCACTCTTGCCACTAGGCCATATTCCCAGCCTCACCCCCAGACTTTCAGTCAGAGCTAATTATCTGCAAACAAATTTATAAACTCAGGTAAGTCTCTCAAAGATGTTTAAGGCTACTCCTTCTGAAACCCTAACTTCTAATTTGCCTAATTGGTGCTCTTGATTCTGTTCAAAAAATGTTTTCCCAGATTCCCTTACCCATTCTATTCTCTATAGACTGCCTGGAAGTTTCTCAGTCACAGAGTCCCCTAGGCAGAGACCCCTATATTTTTCTGCCCACAGAGTGGAAAATAGAGGGGCACCACCTGGTTTTAATTGTAGCTCTGTTTTGTCAAACATGTTCATCATGCCTTGAACTGTATTAGATATCCACATTTAATTTTAAAAGATTGGTGAGTGGAAAGTTATAGAGTACGTGTATAACCACCACCACCATCACATCCAGATAGATACATTCCATCACCACAAAGATGTCCCCTGGACTACTTCCATATAGCCCCATGTGCCCTGGTCCACCATTTACTGTATGAATGCTTGAGATAGCTTTACCAGCAGCATCTTCATCTTCAGTCTAGCCATCCCTGACCCCTGAAAATCCAATCTGGCTTCCTGCCCCCAGAACTCTTAGTAGCTCCCCAATGTTATTAGAATGCCATCCAAGTTCCTATCATAGTAGGTGAGACTGTACCTGGTTTCTCCTGGTCTATTTCCCAGAATTCATCTTGAGCTTCTCTCTTCCTACTAAGTGTTATTTGAACATCCCACACTGTCTGGTCTCTGAGGGTCCCCATGCTGTGTCCACTGAAAGTCAACTTCCTGTTCTACGTCTGTTTTTGTTTTGTAGGTTGTGGGGCTTGAACTCAGGGTTTGGGCACCACTTGAGCCACAACACCAATTCTGGCCTTTTCTGTTTATGTGGTTCATGCACAATAGGTAAGCATTCTACCACTAAGCCACATTCCCAGCTCCCTACTTTTTTGTGTGGTGTGGTGTGATGTGGTGTGTGTGTGTGTGTGTGTGTGTGTGTGTGTGTGTGTGTGTGTGTGTGTTGGTCCTGGGGCTTGAATTCAAGCACTGCTGTCACTGAGCTTTTATGCTCAAGGGTAGTGTTTTTGAGCCATCGCATCATTTATGGCTTTTTGGTAGTTAATTGGAAATAAGTGTCTCAAGAATTTCCCGGCCTGGGCTGGTTTTGAACTGTGATCCTCATATCTCAGTCTCTTGAGTAGCTAGGATTATAGATGTGACCCTTTCTTTTTTTTGCCAGTCCTGGGGCTTGAACTCAGGGCCTGAGCACTGTCCCTGGCTTCTTTTTGCTCAAGGCTAGCACTCTACCACTTGAGCCACAGCACCACTTCTGGCTTTTTTCTATATATGTGGTGTTGAGGAATTGAACCCAGGGCTTCATGTATACGAGGCGGGCACTTTTACCACTAGGCCATATTCCCAGCCCTCTTCTATTTCTTTACCTGACCAAATCTTGTTTCTCCTTTATATTTCAGCTGTAAACATCACCTCCTCAGGGAAGCCTTCTTTGACTCCTCCATTGACTGAGCTCCAGCTTATTATATAGTCTTTTCCAAAGCAATGACCATAATTGGAAACAATTAGTTATTCATGCAATCAATCAATCCATCTCTCTCATTAACTAGACTGTAAACTCCCCAAGAGGCTATAGATCTTAAGTTCACCCATCAATCTCTAACTCGCAAAGCTTTGCCAGTGTTTGTGACTGTCTAGTCGATTCTTCTTGAGTACATGAATGAAGAATAGTAGAACTGATTGGTTTTAAGTTACTGTGCCTTTAAGGAAGGCAGCGTGGGTGGGAGGGGGGGGGCGATTTATAGAGCTATAGGGTATAAGGGATTTCCACACTGAGTGAACCACTGGATGTCCAAGAGCCCTCTCTACAATCCCTCTCTGCCTTCCCCAGTCAAACCCTCCTGTGCTAGTAAGAGGCCTCGGAAAGGGAATGGCTTTTATGAGGTGCTAGGGACCCATTTTTTGACTGTATGTCTGCAAAATATTGGCAGTCTTTGTAGGCCGCTGTTCAGTCTTGGGTTTGGCAACATGACTGGAAAGCATCTGTGGATTTTTAAGAGGTAACTCTTCAAGTGTGATGTCAGGGTAATGAGAGGCTTCTTTTAACACTCTACCACAAGGAGAGAGGCCCCTCCACCCCTTTCCTTTGTCTTCTTCCTCCTTAGGCTGAAAGCTCCACAAGGGGACCAGTATCCCCAGAGCCTAGCACCTAGGGGGTACCGTGTCAATAATTATTAAGTGAAGGAATGATTAATGAGTGAATTTTTAAAAATACAGACATGAATGCTGAAGTCCCACAAATTGATGAGAAGCCAAAACTCACTGGCCTGAGCTTATAGTCTTGTCCCTGTATCTCATGCTTCATGTTTTCTCTGAGCCCTCGGTCTCCTTTATCCTGGACTGTGAGCCACTGGAGGGTTGGTGCAGTGGCCCCTGGGACACAGTGTGAAGGCCAGAGCGTGAGCAGCGCCTCAGAAAGGAATTGTTGAAGAGCCTCGCTGCAATCTCAGCCGACCTCTTCCTCCCCCTTCTAATTCATCCTGGCCTCAGAGCTCTGCTCTGCTTTCCAAATTGGCAACCTGCAGATGATGAAGTAATCCAAGCAAATGGCTTCCTGTATTCCCTCTTCGAAGCTGCATTTGCACGTCCACATTGCACTTTTCTCCGGAAGCTCTAATGAGGACTGCATCAAGACCTGGGTGGGGAGCCTTGGGGGAGGCAGAGCGGAGTTGCTATCTCCTTAGCCTGCCTGGCAAGGAGACTCTCATTTGGGTCTCTTCAGGTTCTTGGGGACATCCAAGGACATTTTGGTCCTTCCAGGATAGCTTAGAAGAGATATTCTCCCTGCTCCTCCTTGGCTCCCAGGAAATGAAGAGGGGATAGAAGAGCTGCCTGGGAAGGCCCTGAAAGTCCACCTGAAATTCCTAGGCCCTCTGTAACAGCAGCAGATAAGAGAATGTATAGAAAGGCATTGGGAAATCCTGCTTCTTGGGGAGAGGCTCTGGATTGAGAGAGAGAAATGCTATGTTTTCCATATCTTAGCATCTCCTTTTGGGATACCCTCCATGTGGTTGAGAATGCCTGGCCCCATCGGAGGCTTACCATTCACTTATGATGGGCCTTCACTTACTTGGGCAGCTCTCAACCCTGTCTAGCCTCCAGGAATCACAAATGGAGAATGGGGATGGTCTCAGGTTCCACCTGTCTCTGGAGATGATGGGTAAGAAAGTTCTTGGTCAAAGGGAAAAGGTTTTTCTTTTCACCAGGCATGCTCTGATTTCTCAAACTGGCAATTGGCCTATTCTGAAAGTCTGGCTCCCCATCCCGTGACATGCTTCAGTGCAGTTATGCCTGAGGCAGAAAGCTGTCTCCACAGGAGAAGATGAAAGGCTTTTGGAAGTCTCACTGAACAAAGAGATCTGTCCCTCTGGGAACGGAATGTTCCTTCTCTCCCAGTACAGTCAAGGTGCAGCTTGGCCATTACGAACATGAACAGGCGTTTACTAAGGGACTCCAGGGGCAGATACTTGGGAGATACATGGAGATCCAGGAAAATTCAAGATACCATTCTTCCTCTAGCTGAACTTATGAGGACAACAAAGAAAAGAGGGAAGAAGACATTCCTTTGTGCACTGGTTTATAATTTACCAAGTAGTGATATTATATAGTGTGTATAGACATGTATATGAACATATATGGCCATTAACCATTAACCATTAACCATTCCACTACCTCCCAACATCACCAAGCTGGAGAACATGGCAAATCTATGTTTATTTGTTTTGTTTTTGTTGCCAGTCCTGGGGCTTGAACTCAGGGCCTGAGCACTGTCTCTGGCTTCTTTTTGCTCAAGGCTAGCACTCTACCTCTTGAGCCACAGCTCCACTTCTGGCTTTTTGCTATATATGTGGTTCTGAGGAATCGAACCCAAGGCTTCATGTATACGAGGCGAGCACTTTTACCACTAGGCCATATTCTCAGCCCGGGAAAATCTAGACTATAGGAATCTGCCTCATTCAGAAAGAATTCTATCCTATATCCTGGAGAAATGATGGATTCCCAGAGAAACCAAGGTATAACATGCACTTATAAAATGTCCACCGAAGGTATATCATGCTTTCACTTGTATATACATTTATTGGGAATGGTGTCTACATCTCATGTCACCTAAAACATACTATAACCAATAAATGATCCATTAAAATAAATGTATAAGTGATTCTCAGCAGTCATTGGTTTAATAATAATTAGTAAGATTTATCATCAAATTTATATTATGAAATGCCCATTGACCTGGATTTGAGAGTTGGTTCAGTCTCATCTTTGTTGTGTAACCTTGGGTAAATCATTATAGTTTTCTATGAAGTGGGCCTCCTTAGAGCACCTGTAAATGTTGTGGGAATTAGGTGAGAAAATAGATATAAAGCATGCACATATGTTCTGAATGAAGAACAACATTCAGACAGTGGGGTACTTGTATCCTTGTTAAAAATATTCTAGGATAACAGACTGTGCAAGGGCTCTCCTCTCCTCCCCTAGGATTACAAGAGCTTATTGTCTTTCTTATGGGATTAGAGAGGTTTAAAAAGTATCAGAATGTTAAGCATAGTAATACATGACTATAATTCCAGTTACTCTGGAGATAGAGATGGAAGGTTTGTAAGTTCAAGACCAGCCTGGGCTACAGAGTAAGAATTTTTTTTGCCTCAGAAAACATCAAATAAACTCAAAGTATCTGAAAGTGGATTTGACTCATGAGCTTTCCAGGCTCTATGGACTTCAGATCATAAGGCTGAAGCTCAGAAATCCAAAAGACTTTGTTATTATGACAGGACAGGTCGAAACTGGAATGTTTCACTTCCTAGTTATCTCAGTTGCTTGGAACACTGTACATCAGTCAGAAAAGAGCAAATCTGCTTCAATTTGGCAAATATACCTCCTTACCCATACTAAAGAGTTGATGAAAGCATGTGTGAAGTAAGGCCAATTCATCTCACATGGAAGAAAACAGTTCAAATCTTTTTTAAATGTTCTTTTCTATTTTTAAAAATAATTTTCTTGTTATTATTAAGGTTTTCTGCAGAGAGGCTACCATTTCAGAAGTCAGGTAGAGCACATTTTTTCTTCGTCCTCCTTCTCTTCCTCCTCCTCCTTCTCTTCTTCTTCATCTTCTTCTTGCTTGTCTTCGTCATCTTCTTCTTCTGGACAATGTTAACCCTTTCTTTGCTTTTCCCCAATTTCCCCCTGCCATCCCTGCCCACAAGTTAGATAGCTCATTTTTCACATAGTACATACTGAATACCATGACTGCATTTGTTTGCCCTTCCTCCCTCTTTTTTTGCACCCCACTTTACTTCCCTCAGAAGAAAAGCAACCCAAAGCAAACACAACCACCATAACCATCACCACCACTAACATCAAGAACAACAACAATGAAACCCATGTTTCCATCCTTGAGTTTGTTTCAATAAATACTATTTTAAATACTCAGAGAAGTTACACTTTCATGTTCCTCCTCTAAGGTTATTCTCCTTTAGTCTGATGGTTTGTGTGTGAATGTCTCCAGTGCTGTATAGGATATTATGTCCAGTTATAATTTCGATCTGGCTTCCACATAGAAGAGAAAACATGTGCCCTTTATCTCTCTGAGAACAACTCAAAGCTGCTATCCTGCGGGTGGGGGAGTCCCACCTCCCCACAGGCACGAGGGCCCACTGTAAGGCCAATAACCATTCCTAACTTCAACAGTGGTAGTCTTTGGAGACCTAAGGCAGGGGAGCACTCATTTTAGATTTCCTTCCTCATGGGAAGGAAAGGCCCTGCTAGGCTTCAATTTCCCTAAAGATAAAGTTCTGCCTAGGTCCTACCAGAAAATGGTACCATCCATTCAGGAAGGAACTTGGGGCTTTAACCCAGAATGGTCCAGTACATTCTCCCTGGAGGCCTCAACTCCCCAGCCCCCTCCATCACTCCCAAAGCAATTGGGTTTTCTCACTTGACTCCTACCCTTGTTTTCTAATCCTGTCTCCATCCTAGCAGCTGCATGATGTCTAATCTTTTCAAGTTTGCCTCATTTTTGGCTTTGTACTAGCCCTTGAAAATTAATAACCAAATATGACCTTATCCTTATTGACCCTCTGGCTTCCCATGATACAGCTTGTACTTTTTGGGTGGTTTTTTTTTCAAGGTAATTGTCTTGTCTCAGTATATCATCCTTCAAGCATCCTCCTCAGACAAGTCTGTTAGTCTGTATGCATCTATTCTTGAGAGGAGTGACCAGTTAAGCTGTAAATGCAACTAACAAGCTCTAGAGGAGGTCAAACATGGTGGCACACAGCTGTAATCTCAGCCCTGTGGAATCTGAGACAAAAGGATTAAAAGTTTGGGGCCAACCAGCACAACAATGTTCATCGCAGCACAATTTGTCATAGCTAAAACATGGAACCAACCCAGATGCCCCTCAGTAGACGAATGGATCAGGAAAATGTGGTACATATACACAATGGAATTTTATGCCTCTATCAGAAAGAATGACATTGTCCCATTTGTAAGGAAATGGAAGGACTTGGAAAAAATTATACTAAGTGAATTGAGCCAGACCCAAAGAAACATGGACACTATGGTCTCCCTTATTGGGAATAATTAGTACAGGTTTAGGCAAGTCATAGCAGAGCATCACAAGGCCCAATAGCTATACCCTTATGAACACATAAGATGATGCTAAGTGAAATGAACTCCATGTTATGGAGACAATTGTTATATCACAGTTGTAACTACTTTCAACACCCCATATGTATCTGTAGCTTCTATTATTGATGATGTTCTTATATCACCTTCCTGTGGTTGTACCTACACTATCTCTGTAATCTTATCTGAGTATATTGGAAACCGTGTATACTGGTATTGGAACTAGGAAATTGAAAGGGAATACCAAAATCGAGAGACACAGGGTAAAAATAGACAACTACAAAAGCAATACTTGCAAAACTGTTTGGTATAAGTGAACTGAACACCTCAGGGGGGGAAAGGGAAAGGGGGAGGAGGGAGGGGGGGTATGAGGGACAAGGTAACAAACAGTACAAGAAATGTATCCTATGCCTAACGTATGAAACTGCAACCTCTCTGTACATCAGTTTGATAATAAAAATTTAAAAAAAAAAGTTTGGGGCCAGTTTGAGCAACAAAGTGAGATTCTCTCTTAGGAAAGAAAACAAAAATAACAACAAAAAAAGAAAGTTCTAGAAGGTATCTGCTGTCCAGGTAACCACAAGTGGGATGAGTAATAACACAAGTGGAGACAGAGAGTGGCTTTTGCTTTGGTACAGGGGGAATTCTGAGCATGAGCCTGGAGCTAGGCCTGTATCTGTTCTCTGATGGTTGACAACAATATGGGCCACTTTTCTTTCCAGAAAAAATGGTGATGGAGTTAGTGGGGGTCTGGGTGTGAATGTTGGATGTCACTGGCCTTCACCACAGAGCAGAACCTAAATGGCTCAAAACCTTGAGGGAAGCGCTTACTGAGAATTTCTTTTTTTTTTTTTTTTTTTTTGGCCAGTCAGGGTCTGAGCACTGTCCCTGGCTTCTTTTTGCTCAAGGCTAGCACTCTACCTCTAAAGCCACAGCGCCACTTCTGGCCTTTTCTGTTTATGTGGTGCTGAGGAATTGAACCCAGGGCTTCATGCATGATAGGCAAGCACTGTACCGCTAAGCCACATTCCCAGCTCCCTTGTTGAGAATTTCTGAGAGACAAAGTCTCCAGCAGCAAGTCTCTTTTGCCATCCTTCTTGTTGGAAGTTACTCAAATCTCTGAGCCTTATCTGAAGACATGAGTGGGGTAGAGAATGCACTCATAAAATTCAGCGCATATACTATAAAATTAAGAAACTTGAGGGAATGGGTGGAGTTGAGACAGGTAGAGGAGAATGGTGAAATGGGTGACATTGATCAAGAGGCACTGTATTTATAAACTGCTGTTGAATGGCAACCCCTTCATACAACTACTTAAAGATAACAAAAATGTACTTAAAAAGACATCTGAGGTTACCTTTCTGCTTTAATCAACACTCAACCTACTGATTATAACCAGCTTTTATGTGATGCCCAATCTCATTCATTATCTGAGATGCACAGCAACCAAGTGTAAGATGGACTCTAGTATACGTCTAGATAATGTTTATGTGTCTCTGTGTTGGGAATGCTCATTTTCTTTTTAAAGAGGAGTTCAGAGAATTCTTTACCACTCTAAGAAATAGCATCTTCCAACCTGAAATCATTTTGGATATGGATGACTTTGGCACTTGAAACACCAGACAGGAAATAGCATTTAGGAAAGGCTACCAAGGCCAATTCTTCCTTGGCACTTTCAATGGACTCACTTCAAGCTGAGTTTCTTCACTATTTTTTTTTTAAATTTTCCCACAAGAAGGTAGCCCTGGGCTTCATCACTGACGAGATAATACAGTACCTTCGTGTGCTGAATAATCCAGAGAGTGCAGAAGTAGGGAGAAAGAGCCTCTGTTGTCTGGTTCTGGTGAGTCAATTGAGGAGATCCAAGATAGATTAAGGCTGGAGGTAGTTTAGTGATATCAGGTGAAATTCGTCCAGATCTTTGTATTGATTTCATGAGTCTAGTGAGTCTAGTGTACATACAGCCCAGGCATCTATTTTTTTTTTTTTTGGCCAGTCCTGGGCCTTGGACTCAGGGCCTGAGCACTGTCCCTGGCTTCTTCCCGCTCAAGGCTAGCACTCCGCCACTTGAGCCACAGCGCCGCTTCTGGCCGTTTTCTGTATATGTGGTGCTGGGGAATCGAACCTAGGGCCTCGTGTATCCGAGGCAGGCACTCTTGCCACTAGGCTATATCCCCAGCCCCCAGGCATCTATTTTGATCATACTTCCTGGGCACTAAGTCACGTTTCTCTTCTAGCCTCAAGGTGTTTGACACAATTAAACAAGTCAGACTATCATGTGCATCTGATCATGCACAATAACATCAAGAGGCTTCGCCTTTGTTTTTGTTTTCTTTTCTTTCTTTAACTTAGGGCTTGGGCACGGTCCCTGAGCTCTTTTGCTCAAAGCTAGCACTCTACCACTTTGAGCCACAGGGCCACTTCTTTGTTTTCTTTTCTTTTTGTCTCGTTGGGTCGTTATCTGTCTTTGGGAGGGTAAAGGTAGGGCACAGAATTGGAGGGACAAAGGGTGGACAAATTCGGCAGAGGTACTCACTAGACATGTTGAATATGAACTCTACTACTCGTGGGAGGGGATGGCAGGGAAAAATTGGGAGAGAGGGAGGGAAAGGGTGACATTGCTCAAAAAGAAATGTACTCATTACTTGATGTATGTAACTGTAACCACTCTGTACATCACCTTTATAATAACAATTTAAACAAGTCAGACTAATCTCCTGGGACTCTTTTTCAGCTTTCACAGTCTGAGAGTCCCTGGAAAGCCAACTAATTCAGCTAGGTAGTCCACCCGGGGTGCCACACTTTCCCATACAGAGAGCCATCTCCCTGGCTGGCTGAGAGTGATCTTTCTTCATAAGGAAACATCTTCAAGAACTAGAGGGAGGCATTGGGGAATGGAGAGGAATTATGTAACCAAAGGATTTAGGCCTTCGTTGTGTTGTTTCTCTGTTTTGCTTTGTGTCTCTTATCTGAGGAGTGGAGATAGAAGAATTGAAAACTGGGTACATGGAGTCATTCTTATTGGGCATAGATCAAGGACAAAGCTAAATCTCATGTTCCTTCAAATTTCTCACATTCTGTCCTTTCCAAAGTCAGGAATGCTCAGGATACACTGACGCATTGTTATTTGTGATAGAACATAGGGAGTCCACTAACTCAGTTCACAGGGCTTTATTGGATGTTTTCCTTGGACTCAGTCCGGGGGGGAGGCGTATTAGATATAGGGCTGAATAAAATAAGGTCGCTGCCTTGGAGGGGTCATAGTTTGAATTACAATGACAGTGTTGTAGGCCTTTTAGGGAGGATTCTTTTACAAAGGAGAAACTGTAGAGAGAGAAGAACAAAGAAGACTCCTATTGAGGAGACAAGGTTTGAGTAAGTCTTGAAAGGCAGGTTGGAGAAAGAGAAGGGAGCACTTTCCAGGTAGAAGAGGCAGAAGAGTGTAAAATACTATGGTCTATCAATAATGAATTAAAACCATTCATAGGTCTTTAAGCTCTCTTTTCCTGTTGACATTAACTGTTTTGATCCTCCTTCAAAAGAAAAATATTGGGCACAATTTAGCGGGGCCAGTGGCTTATGTCTCCCCAAGTGTTTTTCATTTCACTCCAAAGGCTCTGAGGAGACAAGAAAGTATTTTGAAAGCAGAGAAAAAACTTGGGAAGATTTGACTTTTAGAATACAGTTTTGTAGATGGTGGAGATGGAATGAATACCACTCTGGTTCAAGAGAATTGATTGAAGAGAGGGGGCGAACTGTGGGTAGATTGTAGAGTTATTTTGGAGTTCACATGTGCAATTTGTTGATTTGCTGGCAGTAGATTGTTGAGAGAGAAACAGGCACTGAGGAGGACTTTGATCCTTTGGCAGCTAGTGAATCAATAGCCTGAATCAGGTCTAGTTTTATAAGAGAAATTGTTCTACACCTGAAGGTGGGAGGTGAGAGGAAAGAATTAGAAAACATGTGCTACACTCAAGATCCTACCTCTCAAAAGGTGCCATGAAATAACTTCACTCTGATTATGTGGTCTGGGATAGGATTGAATATACTTCATCATAAGGCAAGGCTTCCTATAGGAGGTAATATATATAGCTCTTTCCTCATCTAGAAGGGAGACAGTTGGAATGAGGCATTTCAGGTTCCCATTTAAATTCAGAAGTCATCAGACCTTCAAGACACTACAAGGGATGCTTGATTATTAGATTCAGGAGTCCAACTTACGTGTGTGTATGCCAGTACTAGGGCTTTAAACTCCAAGCCTGTGTGCTGTTCTTTAGCTAGTTTTGTTCATGTTTGCTGTTCTGCCATTTGAGCCACAGCTCCACTTCTGGCTTAAAAAAACAACTATATTTTTATTTTCTTTAGGTAGTTGTACAACAGAGCAGGTTATGAATACAGTTGCCTGTTGATCAATATCACCCTTTTTAACATCCTCACTAACACCTCCTCCTCTCATTCCCTAAATTCCTTAATTTTTAGGTTATGTTTTGATTTTTTGTCATTTAATAAAGCAGTTTGTGTAGGCAGTGCATCTTGATCTGTGTCATTCCTTCAACATCTTCATACCCCCTTCCACCCAGCCATTCCCTTATTTTTTCTCAGTTCTGTGGCATATATAATGCATTGTTGCCTGCATTCTACTCACTTCTGACTTTTTGGTGATTAACAAGAGATAAGAATCTTGCAGATTTTCAAACTTCAGCTGACTTTAAATCTCAGTCCTCTGATATCAGCCTCCTGAGTAGCTAGATATAGGCCTGAGCCATTTGTCCCAAATTCTCATTTTTTTCTTTTCTGTTGTTCTTTAGTTTTTTTACTCCTTCCTTCCTTCCTTCCTTCCTTCCTTCCTTCCTTCCTTCCTTCCTTCCTTCCTTCCTTCCTTCCTTCTTTTCCTTTCTTCTCTTTTTTGTGGGTTCTGGGGCTTGAACTCTGGGCCTGGGCATTGTCCCTGGGCTTCTTTTGCTCAAAACTAGTGCTCTACCACTTGAGCCACAGCTCCACTTCTGGCTTTATCTGAGTAGAGTATTGGAGATAAGAGTCTCATGGACTTTCTTGCACAGCCTGGCTTCTCAGCCTTCTGAGTAGATAGGGCATGAGCCATGGCCACCAGACTCATTCCTCGTTTTCTAGGTGAAAAGAAAAACATGGCAAAAGAGGACTAGGGACCTGTGTGGGGTAAGGTTCCTGCTATGCTAGCCAGTACATTCTCTTAGGAGGAAGAGAAGTAGAGAAACCATCGTGAGCAAAGTCCTACAGGTGCTGACTAAGAGGTCAAGTACAGTGAAGAGTCAGGCCAGTGAAGAGTCAGGGGTGGTCACAAAGCACCCTTGTTCCAAAATGCATCTTGGCAAAGGCTGGAAGTCTTGTTTTCATTTCCATTGGTTCCATGGGCTTCCTCTGACTTTGCCAACAGTGTGTGGCTTGCTCCTACCTTGTGTTTCTGCAGCCCAAATTGACAGTGTGCATTTCACTGGCCTGCTCATGTCTAATTCATACCATCAGTGGAACATGCTTCTCTTTCTATTTATCTAGTACAAAATATTTCCAATAGAAAACTAAAGCTACTTTATTTCTAACAGCAACTTATATATGTTCACAGAAAGCACTAATTTATAATCCTTGAACTGCTCTGGTGTTTGGTCAGGAAATACCAAGGTTCTTTTTTTTACATGGTGTCAAATATTAATCAACTTCCCCTCTCCTCCCAGAAAAAATATCGGTCTGCAGATGAAAAGACATGATGGCTGTATCCCACCTACTTGGCTCTCAGTCTTCCTTGTCATAGAGTCCTCATAAATCTGAATTCAATCCTTTCTGCTGGGTCTGGAGTTTTTCTCTTTCTCCTTTTTTTTGCAGACAGACAGAGGTGCCAAGTTACGGAGAAAATTATCTCTTTATGACTCTTGTGGGGAATCTGTTGGCAGTGAGGTAGGCCTTGGGGGCTGAGTGGATAGCAGGGGATATGCATTTCTTGACTCCAGAATGGGTATTCTGTGTGACTTCTTCACTCCTCCCTAACTCCAAGGCTTTGATGCTTACCTGGGCTTTTGGCATTCCAGGTACCCAAGACTTTTCCATCCATCTATGGGCTTCAGGCTGTCAGTACCAAGTGAGGAGCTCAGTGGAACTGCCATTCTCTTTCTGTATCTACACTGATTCTAGATCATGTGTCATCCTTACTGGGATAAGGCATGGCCTGCCTCTGGGTGGTCATCAGCAAGAATGCACTCCTACTGCTTAGGAAATGAGCACTAAAGGGTCCTATAACGGGGAGGAAAGTTGGGATAAGGATGGAGGGAAGAATATAGGGTTCCTATGAACCTGTCCTATTTAGTCAAAATATAGTTGTTTAAGAGAAGGAGTTTGGAGTTTCAAGACTCAGGGAAATACTTCATTGCTTTTCTCAAGGATTCTCTCTCTCTCTCTCTCTCTCTCTCTCTCTCTCTCTCTCTCTCTCTCTCTCTCTCTCTCTCTCTCTCTTTCTCTCTCTCTCTCTCGTCTCCTGGGCCCTGGGCCCTGTCCCTGAGCTCCTTTTGCTCAAGCTAATGCTGTACAACTTGGAGTCACATCACCACTTCTGGTTTTCTGGTGGTAAATTGGAGATAAAAGTCTCATGGACTTTCTTGCCTGGGCTGGCTTTGAACTATAATTCTCAGATGTCAGCCTTCTGATTACAGGATTACAGGCATGACTTACCATCTTTTTTTCTATTCTGGCCCATGTCTCTATCTCCCCTTGAGCTACCACACTACTTTTTAAATTAGTATTTGTGTTTTAGTAAACTATATATTGCATAATGTTTTCATCTTAAGCATGTGTAACTATATAGGTAAGTAACATTAACTATACCAGTACTGTTGTGCTACCATTACCACCCTTCATACATAGAACTCCTTTCTTCTTGAAGGCTAGGGGTGTAGCTCATGATAGAGTACTTGCCTAGGATGTGGGAGACCTTTGGCTTGATCTCCAGCACTGCCAAAAAGGCCACCTTATTTTATCTCTTAAAACAGAAATTCTATACCCCTCTTCCCACATCCATCCTGAAAGCCATGATATTCTGTCCCTACAAATTTGAGTACTTTAGATAGATATCTCAAATAAGATTCATACAATATGCATATTTCTGTGCTTGGCTTATCTCACTTAACACAATATCCTCAATATTCACTCCTGTATGTAAACCATTCCTTGATTTTTAAGGCTCAAGAATATTGAACTGTATGGATATACTTCATTTTGTTTGTTCACTCACCCATTAATGGACTTTAGGGTTGCTATTGTGAATAATGCTTTGGCTATTGAAATGATGTTAAGCACATGGCCTTTCAAGGATTTTTATAGGTCTCTGCTTTCAATTCCTTTGAAATGATCTCCAGAAGTAGAATTGCAGAATAAGGTAATTCTATTTTTTAGTATTTTGAGGAATAACTATGACGAACTCTTGCCTGCCTCTTTTGGTTTCTCTTTGTCTTGATTCATACTATAATTATCTATCTATATGTATATGTATATCTATCTAAATACCTCCCCTAAAAATAGTTCTGTATAACCCTTAGAAAATTAACATGGTTTCACATACATTTCCCATCAGATCTTCATAATAATGTATCCATTCAGGAGTAATAGAGGTTATGGTTGATATTTTACAGATGGGAGCACTGAAACCCAGGAAGCTTGAGTGACATAGCATAAGTCCCCACATTTGGCAAAGTCAAAGGACAATCAAGATCAATATCCTTGAAGCTTTTCATCTTTTTTTTGGACACTAATTAAATGAATAGGTATTCTTTGTCCTGTCCATGGGCAGAAAAAATGAGGAGTGCTAACATCTTCATGACCTAGACCATAACTTGACTCATGGTTCCCACATAAAAACTTCACGAATCATTGGCTGTTCCCTTCTCAGTTCACTGCTCAGCAGTGGGTGTTTGGCATAGGACCATTGCTTTTAGAGTCAAAGTCTCCCATGTTTAGAGAACAGGGTTAAATTGGCTTGCTCTGAGGACACAACTCTAGGAGAAGGATCAGAGAACATCCTCCCCCCACCCCCTTGGAAGATGTGGAAACTGAAGGTAAGTGACATTCCACAGGTCCTACAACTATGTGCTACAACATCTGGCTCCAATATCAATATTTTTTAATCATTATTCCAAGTGACTAAGCTGCCAACTAATGTATAAGGGTGGAATACTTAAGCATGGATGTCTCATATGGTAGTGTGCCAGTATGGACACTGTGGGCAATCCCAGTAAGGTAGTAGATAGGAGCAGGCAGCCAGCTGTGTGGTATAACATTGAAAGATAAATGAAGATTCCTTCACATGAGAACTAAAAGAGGCCAGCTAGGCAGAGCTTCCCACAGAAAGGAGTCAGCCACTATCGTTTGTTTCAGTAGAGACTCAAAGGTAGTTAAGGGAATGAAAAAGCTTTTTGGTGAAAAACTGAGAAGTCTACAGCTATGTCTTGATTGGAGGCTACAGAATGGGGAAGATGGAGACAAGTTAAAAGTAGTATGAGGGCTGGGGATATGGCCTAGTGGCAAGAGTGCTTGCCTCGTATACATGAGGCCCTGGGTTCGATTCCCCAGCACCACATATACAGAAAATGGCCAGAAGTGGCGCTGTGGCTCAAGTGACAGAGTGCTAGCCTTGAGCAAGAAGAAGCCAGGGACAGTGCTCAGGCCCTGAGTCCAAGCCCCAGGACTGGCCAAAAAAAAAAAAAAAAAAAAAGTAGTGTGACTTCATATATCACTGGCTTGTGGAACATATTTGCCTTACTCTTTTTCCTGAACTAGTAGGCAGGTCAGTGGCAAACATAGATGGACAATGTCCAAGTAGTTCTGAGGCTATTGCTAAGAAAGTGTAGGGCCAGGGTTTTTGTGTCATATATGGTCTAGCTAGTGCCCATTTGTATATTCAGTCTCTCAATATAAGAAGTGACAACTGCCAGGCACACTAGTGGCTCATGTATGTAATCATAGCTACTCAGGAGGATGAGATCTGAGGATCGCAGTTTGAAGCCAACACAGGCCAGAGAGTCCATGAGATAATGAGACTCTTATCTCCAATAAACCACAAAAAAGCCAAAAAAAAGCTGTACTTCAAGTGGTAGAATGTTAGCCTTGAGCAACAAAACCTCAGGGACAGTACCAAAATCCTGATGTCAAGCTCCAAGACTGGCACCAAAATAAAAGGATTTCTTGTTTTTCCTTATGGTACTGTGATCCTGGAGACAGGATCTTGCTATATAGTCCAGGCTACCCTTGCAGTCTTAAGTTGCTTGCATCTTAGTTTCCGTAGATATAGTCTATGATCTTCACACAATGACGACAAAATGATCTGATGACATTTTCCAGAATAAGTCTCCACTGTCAAGCAACATATGGCTTACAAGGGTCAAGGGATATCTTCTTGTTCTGTAAAAGACAGATTGCCAAGGTAGCAAAGAACTTTCTCGCCCACTTCCTCTTCCTTTTTCTCTCCCTATCCCTGTGTGTGTGTGTGTGTGTGTGTGTGTGTGTGTGTGTTTTGTCTGTGTGTGTGTATGTCTTTGTTTTTGGAGGGAAGTCAAGAAGTAGAATAGAGACTTCGAGGTGAAGCATTGGCCTTTCATATCAACATGTTATACTTTCATCTGGATGCGGCAGTTTACCTTTGCAATCTCAGTATCCAGGAGGCAAGAAGATCTCAAGTTTGAGGCAAGCCTGGGGTACCAATAGCAAGACCTTGTCTCAAAATGTTATGAGGGAGGAGGTAACAAGTTGAACAAGAAATGTACTCACTGCCTTACATATGAATCTGTAACCCCTCTGTACCACAATTTGACAATAAAGAAAATAGTTTAATTAAAAAAGTTATCTTTTGGGGAACTTATGAGACTTTTCCAACTGTGCTTTTCTTTCTTTTAGGGAGCTTTTGGAGAATATTTAGGCTGGCGACATGCTTCTACTGGTCCCATTGACCAGTCGATTCATGATGCTGGTGGCATAGGAGAGGGACCATGAACTCCTTCTCTAGGATAGGAAGAAAATCAACTGACAGCAGACAGAAGAAGGCCATTGGGCTGGCCCATGTGAAACACTAGGTTGCTTCTCACTCAGTTGCCTGGACAAAGAATCCAGATCAATCCTTTGCTTGGATAAGTGATAGGAATCCTATAGACTGTGCCAAGCAAATCTTCCCTCAACCAGTGGGGGTAGCAATCCAGACCTGACCCTTTGTCCATGAACTAATGGTTGGGGTAGAGGAGGGTGTTGAGTGCTTTGGATGGGACTGCCTGTGGCAGAAATGCAACTTGACCCCAAATGTAGCAGCTATAGGGCCCTAGCCCTATACTCAAGCAATGGGCTGAGTGAAGTATGAGTGATAAATGCGTGTGGTTTCTCTTGATGAATTTTCAGGTTTGTTATTGTTATTTTGGCTCTTGTTAGAGCTAAGACAAAATAAGATTGGATTCCTCTTTATTTCTGAAAACGATTCCATCCTGATTTTTCTTGAAAGCCAGGGATCTAAGGACTGTGGAGGGAATGCCTTTAGAGTTTTTACACAGTCAAGACTAAAGGAAATGAAGACATCCAGTAAGAAGTTAGCACAGGCCTTCCAGATCTGTATTCCCAACACCACTGACCCCATCTGAGCACCAATTTCCACTTAGGAAAGAGAAAAATCTACAATACAAGCAAATCACACCAGCAGGAAGATAGATGCACATGTGTTTAGAACATCTCCCAATGTCTATTTACAAACAAGTGTAATCTCTGCTCAGTGAAGTGGCTCCCCTAACACCACACCTGGAGCCAAGTTTCGATGACTGAATACACAGCCTGAAAGTAATCAAAGTGTATTTTCAACATTCTCTATAATGCAGATTTCCCCCAAACTGTTGCTGTCTACCTATCGACATCATATGATGAGGGCTGGGAATATGGCCTAGTGGTAAAGTGTTCACCTTGTATACATGAAGCCATAGGTTCGATTCCTTAGCACCACATATATAGAAAAAGCTGGAAATGGTGCTGTGACTCAAGTGGTAGAGTGCTAGCCTTGAGCAAAAAGAAGCCAGGGACAGTGCTCAGGCCCTGAGTCCCAAACCCCAGGACTGGCAAAAAACAAAACAAACAAACATGATGACAACTTTCCTTGTTGTATCTCTCCCCACAACCCCAGATAAGGTGTCCATGCAGAAAGAGATGCCAGTCCGAAGACTGCCTGGTAGAGCAACAGGAAGACAAGGAGGAAGAAGTTATTCCAACGGAGAGGTACCATTAGCAAGTGCCCATCCTGTGACCTTCCCTTACCTATGGTTTGATTTGGTTGTTTTCTTTTTGTGTGTGTGAATCTTTTTTTAAATTGTTATTATAAAGGTGGTATACAGAGGGGTTACGGTTACATGTCAAGTAGAGTACATTTGTTTTTGTACAATGTCACCCTTTCCCTTGCTCTCTCCCAGATTTCCCTTCCCATCTCCTCCCACAATTGTCTAGTTCATTTTCAACATAGGGCTAGTGAGTACCACTGCTGCATTTGTTCACCCTTCATCCTTCCATTTCTGTGCCCTTCTTATCCTCCCGAAGACAGATGAACAAACAAGAAAAAGAGAAATGAAAACAGAAACAATAACAAAGAAAAAGCCTCATTTCCATTTCCTGGAGTTCATCTCAATAAGTGTTATTTTCTATCATCAGTGTCACGAAGGCATTGTACCTTTGTGTTCCTCCCCTAAGAGAATTCTCCTTTGGTCTCCCTGTATGTGAATGCCTAGAATCTTTTGGTGGTTTCTAATACCCATGGTCATCTGTAATTCTCAAATATAGTAGACTATAACACTAACATGCTAAACTTTTCTTCTAGTGGCCTGCCATAAACAATGACTGGCCTTTGGGCATATGATGATTTTTAAAGCCAGTGCTATGATCATGGACTCCACAGAACAATAGCCTCTACCTCGAAGATGCTCAACCAAGTGTTCTGTTTGCTCTCTGATTCACTCTGCACTGCCAGTGGTTAAGATAGATGGAAAAAAAATGCATCTTGATCTCTCGAGGCTTACATTTTAAGTACAGAGACAAAATATGTGCATCTAAAACCCTTTAAGAACAATAAAAGATAGTATCAAATCCACTGATACATGAAAATGGCATAGAATTGCAATATTTATGAGTCACTAAACTTTCCTAAGGAGCAGACAGCATGCTCATTCTAATCCTCATACAGCACTTTGGAGTGGGTTCTGTTACTGTCTTAATTTTTGAAGCAAGAGAACTCAAACTTGCAAAGAGACAATTAAATGATAAGAGCAGACAAAGCTAATTCTATCTCTAACTTTTTATTTAGGTAACACTAAAAAACTACAGGTAAGTAAAAAAAAAAACACCATAATTTAAAAAACCTATGTATGCTTTACCTAGATTCACCAACTGTTACTATTTTTTGCTTTAATATTCTCTATCTATACATCACACACACACACACACACACACACACACACACACACACACCATGTATTTTGGAACTATTTGACCACCAATTGCAACTATCATTCTATTTCTTCTCTAAATACTTTGGCACAAATCTCCTAAGGATAAAAAACATTTTCCTACAAAATCACAATTAAACTATTACACCACAGAAAGTTCAACTTGGGTCAGAATTTGAACGTAGCTATGACTCTGGAGCCGTGGTTGCAAAGTGTTTTGAGAATTAAGTAGAAGGAGACCTCAATACAGTTTGGAAATTCCAGGAGAGATTTTCAGTGGACTTGCTACTCCTGTGTTTATAGGAATGGAAGGAAGGAATTAGGCAAACAATCACAATGCACATGTAATTTTTATAAAAACATTTTTGGAGTTTATTGTGTTCTTTTAGGATAAGAAGTATTTACCTTAGTAATTAGCATCTTCTCTGGCCAATATTATTTTTTGAAGTAAATCATAGTTGGTTTTATTCAGTATGACATCAAACATATGGAAAAATTACTAGTGATTTTCCATTACTACATGATTTTGGTAGTTTAGTGCTATTTAGCATTTTTTTAGTCTAGTCCTGAGTATTTTGTACTTTTTACAAGTGTCTTAATATTTATTACTAAACTTATATCCCTATATATCTTTCTTTGGATCATGAATAATACGTTGTCTACCCTAGTATAGCTCCCCAGATAATTTATTAAATTATTTATTAATATATTAATATTACGTTCTTTGAGTTCTTGAAATGGATCTCATTCAAATTCATATGTTTTTGGCACCATTTTCAAGACAAGAATCAGGCAAAATAACCTTTACTTTGTGGGAGATTCTGTCACAAAGCAAAAGAAGCTTTCTAAATCAAAAGAACTGAGTAGGATACATTATTTATTTATTTTCTGGTCAATATTAAAAGTGGTCTTTTTAACCACCCTCTGACATTACAATCAGAGTGGGTACTGCAGATGTTTGAATTGAATTAGAAACAAAATGACCAAAAAATTCTACTCCATATATAAACCACCACCACACATAATAATGAAGACTCAGCCACAAAGTCTAGCTGGAAAGAAATTCTAACTAGAAATTCTAGCCACAGTTCAAGACTCAGCATGTCAACATAAAGAATATGAATAATAGGAGGCTAGAATTAGTTGTTGCTCAATCTTTTTTTTGTCAGTTATGGGGCTTGAACTTAGGACCTGTCCCTCAGGTCCTCTTCAGCTCAAGGCTAGTGCTCTACCACTCTGAGCCACGGTGCCACTTCCAGTTTTCTGGGGGTTAAATTGGAGGTAAGAGTCTCACAGATTTTGCTGCTTGGGCTGGCTTCTAACTTTAATCTTCAGATCTCAGCCTCCTGAATAGCTAGGATTACAGGCCTGATCCACCAGTCCCTGACTTGTTGCTCAATCTTACTCCACTTACCCAGAACTAAGAGGAGAGTGTCTCAGATATTGTTATAGTCTAGACTACTGTATCCAATAAGATTCCAGAAGCAAGATGCTTATTTTAGACTGAAGGAGAAAGTAGGCCCTTTGCTCCCATGCTAGCTAGGATGCCTGAAAGGCACCTGCTCTGAATTTCTTTCTTCTTATTCATATGTGGGAAAATTGAAATTTTTTTTGCCAGTCCTGGGGCTTGAACTCAGGGCCTGGGCACTGTTCCTGGCTTCCTTTTGCTCAAGGCTAGCACTCTGCCACTTGAGCCACAGCGCCACTTCTGGCTTTTTCTCTTTATGTGGTACTGAGGAATAGAAACCAGGGCTGCATGCATGCTAGGCAAGCACTCTACTGCTAAGCCACATTCCCAGCCAGATGAGTAAAATTTGAAAGGCTTTTAGAAGTGCCAGGTGCTTACACCAGTAATCCTACATACCTAGAGTCTGAGATTGTGAGGATTGTGGTTCTAGTCCAGCTTAAGGCAGAGATAGTTCAATGGATAAAGCTGTATGCCTGTCATTTTAGCTACTATGGGGTAGAATATAGTCCGGACATATTCATGAGCAAGAAATGAGGCACAAACAAACAAAAAATCAGTGCAGAAAAGGGCTGGAGACATGGTTCAGAGATAGAACGTGTGCCCGGCAAGCATAAGGCTCTGAATTCAAACCCAGTACCATCAACAACAATCTCTATCAGATTAGGCCTAGCTGAGCAATGTGTTTTTTTCTTTTTCATGTATACGAGGCAAGCACTCTACCTTCCCAGCCACCTTCCCCAGCCCTCTTTATTTTTATTTATTTTTTTAAATCAAATTTTATTGACACAGTGATGTACAGAGAGGGTACAGTTACATAATAAGGTAGTGAGTACTTGTCATATTTGTTACACCCTCCCTCATTTTTCTTTCCCTTCCCTAGTTCAGGTATAGCTGAGCAATGTTACGTGACACCACCACTCCCAGTCACAAATGCATGCACAGGAGAAATGTTGACTTTGTTAAAAAACAACAACAATAAAGATTGTTTTCATTTGATTATTTTCTATATTATATTTACACATTAAATCAGAGTGGTTTTTATAAATTTGGGTCTTTTTAAGTCCTTGATTCTCAGTCATTTTTTGTTTTGTTTTGTTTTTGCCAGTCCTGGGGCTTGGACTCAGGGCCTGAGCACTGTCCCTGGCTTCTTTTTGCTCAAGGCTAGCACTCTGCCACCTGAGCCACAGCACTACTGGCTTTTTCCACATATGTGGTGCTGAGGAATCGAACCCAGGGCTTCATGTATACCAAGCACTCTTGCCACTAGGCCATAGCCCCAGCCCCGATTCTCAGTCATTTTTAAAAAGGCAAAACCCTGCTTCTGTATGTGCTTTGCTTTTTGCACTCTCAATAAACTTTCAAAAACCAAATCTGTACATTTCTGTTATCAGGCCAGGAACACACCTTTATCACACTGGGAATGGGGAAAATGTCCCATACTGGCTTGCAGATAGCAGATGCTAGATCACACTTTTGTGTCCCCCATCTCTGACCCCCTCTCTCTCCACCCCCCTTCTGCAGGCACATTCCTGATCAGCCATATCTCTGAATCCATGTAATATAAGCCATGTAATAACTGGGCACACTGTGTATATGCATGTCATGTTTATTAACGATCTTCATTCAAGGGTAGAAAGATGCTTGCAACTTTTTTGTGCCCATCCTGGGGCTTGAACTCAGGGCCTGGGAGATGTCCTTGAACTTCTTTTTGTTTAAGCCACAACTCCATTTCTGGCCTTTTCTGGGTAGTTTATTGGAAATAAGAATCTTACAAGTTTTCCTGTGTAGCCTGGCTTTAAACCATGATCCTTGGATCTCAGCTTCCTGAGTAACTAGGATTATAGTCATGAGCTACTGGCACTCAGCTGATTTTTTTTAACTTTTAAGCAAACATTTTTTGAGAGAGAGATGAGGATCTTGTTATGTAATCCAGACTGGCCTGGAACTTATAATCTTCCTGCTTCAGCTTCTAAAATGCTGGGATTATAGAGGTGTACCACCACACCTGGCTAAGAAAATTCTTGATTTATTTGTGTGTGTGTGTGTTCCTAGACTTAGAGAGTAGACAGTTTTTTCATAGGATTGAACAAGAACAGTTTAGATGAGTCAAAACCAGTATTCAGACTGCAGTGGGCCCTGATATTTGAATTCCCTTTGTGTCCTGGCTTCTCTGTTCTTCACTCCCCCATCTGCAGTCCATACTTGTCTAAAATGTCAAAAAGCAACTTATTTACATTTTCTTCCCAAAGTTCTCATGTGTCCCTCCTTACTCTGACAAAAAGAAGGGGCATTTCTCTTCTATCCTTTTGGGCTTTTCATCTAAATTACTCCTTGCACTCCTTGGCTCTGCAGGGATCTAGACAGGCTGAGAAAGAGCATCTGGCTTTCTGCACTAAGGATGCTGTGCTTGCTTGCTTGGCAAGTGGGAGGTAGAAGAAAAAGGAGGCGTTCACAGTTTCTAATCATGTAGGGAACAAACCTAGTCCTTTGTGGACCTAGCTCAGAAGATAGAGAGACCTCAGAGAAGAAACTTTATATCCCTAGTTGCTAGCAGTTCCATGCACGTGAGCGTGTGAAAGGGCACAGCTACCCACCCCCGCGTGGCAGCTGCTAAAGGCTCCAAAGTCCCGGACCCAGGACATACAGGTCCAGTGTGTGACTGGCTGGAGGCACACTCAGAAGCACCATGGCTGGCTATTACGGGTACCTGAGGATCATAAAGTAAGTGGCTGGTGCAGCTGACCTGATCCCATCAAATAGCACGGAATGGTGGGATATGGAGCATCCCCTTCCCTGGCAGGACACTGCTTGAAGAGGGACAGGGTGGGAAGGGAGAGAGGAAGGCAACATCGCCTTCTGGGCTTGGTCTTGGGATGTTTCCATGGCGTCTGTCGGTAGCTTCCTGGGAGATCTCCAGTAGGTGCCTGTGCACGGGAAAGCGCGGCAGTGCAGATGTGCACGATGCACCAGGTTGGAGGTGGGATCTAGTGGGAAGTTAACCTCCAGCCAAGCAATCCCGAGAGCGCCTGATGCGTCTTCACTTTCCAGGTCTCCTCTCTTTTCTGCCTCAACCTCATCGCAGCTCTCTGAAGCCGCTCTCTCCCAGGGAGCAAGGGACACAAAGCTGATGTTTTCCCCCAAGCGGTTGCACTTGTTGATTGATGTGCTTGCAAAACTAACAAGGGAGCCGGGAACCGGGACCCGTGGCTCACGCCATGGTACTTGGGGGGGCAGGGTGGGGTGGTGGTGGTTCCAAGTTAGACACCAACCCCGGGAAGGAAACTCCGACTCTTGTCTCCCGTACACTACCAAAAAAGCCAGAAGTGGAGCTGTGGCTCAAGTGTTCAAGTGCTAACCTTGAGCCAAAAAAAAGAAGCAGCAGCAGCTCAGGGACAACGCTCAGGTCTTGAGTTCAAGCCCCAGGACCCGTACCAAAAACAAACAAAAATTAACAAGGGAAATACCAAATGGGCAATTTGGTGGAGCTTCAGTGGATGTGGAAATGCCCCATATTTAACGGGGTTCCCTAAATCCCACTTTGTGGCAATCTTAGCTTTACAGGAGTTGCTACGAAATGATGCAAGAGTCTTTAGAAAGGAGAGCTACTGAGAGTGTGTAGGTAACAGATGGGCTCGGGAGGGCTGGAGCAAAGCTATAGGTTTTGGTAACTTATATGCATTAAAGAACATAGCTAGTCAACTTGACTAACTGCATTAGCTGTGATACTCAAATAACTTTCATGGTTTCTGTTAAATATGGAATTTCAATTCCATGCAAATATGTACAGCCAGCAGGACTGAAAAGATTGTACAATGAGAGTTTCACTGGCACCCTGAGAGCCATTGGAAGACAGGAGGGAGAGAAGTAGGAGAGAGGGATGGAAAGAGAAAGAAATTTGGTTTTTTGTTTGTTTGTTTGTTTTGCCAGTCCTGGGCCTTAAACTCAGGGCCTGAGCACTTTCCCTGGCTTCTTTTTGCTCAAGGCTAGCATTCTGCCACTTGAGCCACAGCGCCACGTCTGGCTATTTTCTATATATGTGGTGCTGGGGAATTGAACCCAGGGCTTCATGTATATGAGGCAAGCACTCTTGCCATTAGGCCATATTCCCGGCACCAAGAAATCTGGGTTTAATGAAATCATCCTGAATGCTGAGTTGTCTTAATTTTCTAAACTCTGTCCAAGCTGTAGAAGATACAGTCTCTTTGTTACCTAATGAATGGGATAGTATGTATATTTCATTCTTAGTACATGATTACAGTGTTGTTTTCAGATGTCCTGTGTGTCTATAAACAAATATACAGTGCCAAGAGTAACAAGATAGCCAGCATAGATTTAGTCATATGGTTAATCAATGAGTATTCATGATTCTTTGCCGTTTTCACTATTGAAGCAAACTCTCTTCTTGTCATTCAGCTATTGCAACCTGGAACCGTAGCCAGAATCATCACACGTATCTAATGGCTGGCTTGTAGGCTCAAAGTGGACTTCTGTGGGGTTTTTAGTGGCATTCAGTGTGAAGTATAAAAGACGGGTGGTTTGGGTGTGGGGCGTGGAACAGCGCCCCTTTTGGCCTCTTTGTTCAAGATCAGTACCATGGCACACTCCCACTTTCCTAGTGAGGAGAGGGCCTGGACTCTTTTTCTGTTTGTTTGTTTATTGGAAGGATTTTTTTTAATTTAATTTTATTGTCAAGGGCCTGGACTCTTTTTTTTTTTTTTTTTTTTTGCCAGTCCTGGGCCTTGGACTCAGGGCCTGAGCACTGTCCCTGGCTTCTTCCCGCTCAAGGCTAGCATTCTGCCACTTGAGCCACAGCGCCGCTTCTGGCCGTTTTCTGTATATGTGGTGCTGGGGAATCGAACCTAGGGCCTCGTGTATCCAAGGCAGGCACTCTTGCCGCTGGGCTATATCCCCAGCCCAGGCCTGGACTCTTGAAAGTGTGTATTTTACAAGTCCACCCCAGGGTATCACCTCACTCTGGTACTGTCAATCTATGGCCCTGGATGGGTGTTGTAGAAGTTACAAGGGTTTTTTTTTCCTGTGTAATTCACATTAGCACCCTATGACAATGAGCTTGACCATAAATGCGTTGGGAAAACAAGGATGATGACCTCTGTTACAGTGGAAGATGATAATAGTAATGCCATTTCTCCCAGATGAGCAACACGCTCTTCCTTGACACTTAGTGCTAGTTTATGTTTGATTCCCTTATTTGCAAACGGTAAGGAGCCTAACTTGGGGCATTTATGCTCTAATTCCTGCTTTTCATGGAGGGGATCTGGAGCAACATGAGGGTTTTAGGGTAGAAAAGGAAGCTTTTGTAGACCAAAAACTCCTATTCTTATAGTCACAGGAGAAGTGTGAATCTGAGCTCAAATGATGCTTTATTGACTCTGTGCTGAAGAAGCAAGAGAAATGATAACAAGACATTTGAGGAGATTAAGGAGCCAGAGCCTCTACAAATAAGTGGCAACGTTCCTGACAGGATCTAAAGGGTATAGGTATATACTCAGTAAATATAAAAATAGTGTGTACTTACTCCATAGCTAGCTTTGTGCAGATCCCTTGGGGTGGGGGTGGGGGCTTTTTCTTTTTCTTCCTAGAGCCCAGAAAACATCAAACCTGGCAGTTTGCCAAAGGTGGAGCATGGGGCATAAGCTCAGTAAAAAGAGGATGGAAGGAGGGTAGAAGAACTTGGAAGCCAGGAAAGGAACACTTCTCTGAACTTTCTCCCAGGATCCAGCTATAGTGGGAGAAAAAGCCCGGGAGGAAATTGTGCTAGTCAACATTCACAGCACCCCTATAATCCTTGGTACTTACTATATATCCTCCCAACAAGGAATTTCCTAGGATCACAACTTGGCCACCTCAGTAGGAATGCATCTTCTGGGCAAATGATTATTAGTGTTGAGATTTTTGGTTTGGGTATTTTTTTTTTTTGCTTTACAATAAAAAGACAGATATTGGGGCTGGGGATATGGCCTAGTGGCGAGAGTGCTTGCCTTGTATACATGAGGCCCTGGGTTCGATTCCCCAGCACCACATATACAGAAAACGGCCAGAAGTGGCGCTGTGGCTCAAGTGGCAGAGTGCCAGCCTTGAGCAAAAAGGAAGCCAGGGACAGTGCTCAGGCCCTGAGTCCAAGGCCCAGGACTGGCCAAAAATAAATAAATAAATAAATAAAATAAAAAGACAGATATTAAAGAGATTCACAAAACTGTAAAGAATGAGTTAAAAACAAATCTCAAGCAGATTTATGTAGACAATCTGTTGTCCTCCTCCCTGCTGATTCCTTTCCTCTTCCCAATTAGTCTCCCTTCTAGTTTCATATCTTTTAACATCTAGATTCCACATGTAAGAGAAAGCATGTGATTTATGTCTTCCTGATTCTGTCTTATTTCACTCAACATGATAATCTTCAGCTCCCTTTGCTTTCCTACAAATGACATGATGTTGTTCTTATTTATGGCTGAAGAAAACTCCATTGTGTGTGTATATACCACATTTTCTTTAGCTTAGTGTAGCAACTGTGCAAGTCAGTATAAATGTTTCTCAAAAAGCTAAAAAAGTAGGGCTGGGAATATGGCTTTGTGGTAGAGTGCTTGCGTAGCACGCATGAGGCCCTGGTTTTGATTTCTCACTTTCATATAAACAAAAAATAAATATTTTTTTAAAGCTAAAAGTAGAACTTCCATATGACCCTGCTATACCACTGTATTCACAATGGCCAAGTTACAGAATCAGCCTAGAATTACACCCTTTTAAGGAATGAACCCCAGTAGATCTTGTAAATGAAATCTTGTCAGAAATACCGGTGTGGCTCACAGGTGTCTTGCCAGCTAACATTTCTATTCTAAATTTTATGTATAGATATGTACATTTATTATATGAATTAAAGATGTGTAAGATGCCTAGCCACTGATGGAAATGGGTGTATGTGGAGCCACTGAGATCCTCGTGGGCCTTGACTCCATGTCAAGAGCCTTGCTGGCATTTTGCTATAATCAAATAAATTAGTGGAATGCCAGATTTTGGTTTTTAAATTCTGAACTGGTTATTACAGGGGCAAGTTTTCACACATATATACAGATATATGTATATACATATATATAATATATACCATATACTAGTATAAATATATAGCATAGTATATATAGCATAGTAAATATATATTTATACTATATATGTAGTACATATACCATGTGATATATATTATATTTGTATATATAATTTATATTTATAGATGCAGCAGGTAACAGGAGAGTTATCAAGGGATAAATGAACATGCTTATTAGAAGAAGAGAAAAAATAACATTAATGTTGAGACACTGTAATGCAGAACATAGAAGGAGATTAAGGGGAAGCAGTCTGATAAGGTCCTGTAAAGGTGGGATGAGTGAGAGTGTCTTCATTTTAAGGATGAGGGAACTGGGCCCCACAGGTGGTAAATGGTTCTCTTTGGGTTACACAGTCAAGAGTAATTCCAAGGTTAGTATTCTGAAAACCCTGACTCTCAGCAAAGAACTGTAGAGCCTGGGATCGAGAAAAGATGAGTGTTTTTTTTAATTAAAAAAAAAAAAAGTATTATCCTGGGCTGGGAATATGGCCTAGTGGCAAGAGTGCTTGCCTCATATACATGAAGCCCTGGGTTCGATTCCTCAGTACCACATATATAGAAAATGGCCAGAGGCGCTGTGGCTCAAGTGGCAGAGTGCTAGCCTTGAGCAAAAAGAAGCCAGGGACAGTGCTCAGGCCCCGAGTCCAAGGCCCAGGACTGGCAAAAAAAAAAAAAAGTATTATCTTTAAGTAGTTGCCCAAAGGAGTTGCCATTTCACAAAACAATTTATGAATGAATGCATGTGGATCAATGTCACCTCTTTCAACATTCTTACCCATCCCTCTGAACTCATCCTTTCCCTCACTTTTCTGTTTTTTTTTTTTTTTTTTTTTTTTTTTTTTTTTTTTTTTTTGCCAGATGTGGGGCTTGATCTAGGGGCTGGGAGGGGAGAGCAGGTGGAGGATGAGGTATCTGCAGACCTGAGATTCCCAGCCTTCTTTTATGAAATTTTTACACTTGATTGTAGCCAAAAGGCAGAGAAGCACTCCTTTTTAAATCTTTAATAACAATTAAAGCTACTCATTCAATATGAATTACTACAAACCTTATAGTTTGCTAGAAAAATTGCCGGCAAACTGGTTTCTGTTCAAAAGACTTAGTTAAAAGACTTGACATCTGGCTATTTAACCCAGAGATTCTCAACCTCAGAGCCAGATCTGGAGACCATGTGGGGTGTCAAAATCATGGAGATGGTGTGCTGCTGACATCTAGTGGGCAGCAGCTAGAAATGTTGCTAAATATATCCAATCACCAACCCAAAGACTTTTCCAGTCTCAAATATCAAAGCAGCCAATAATAACTCTACGTTAAACTAGTAATATTTCACCAAAGCAGAAGTCCTAGGAGGACCAATCTTAAGAGTACTTAGAGGGGCTGGGGATATAGCCTAGTGGCAAGAGTGCCTGCCTCGGATACATGAGACCCTAGGTTCGATTCCCCAGCACCACATATACAGAAAACGGCCAGAAGCGGCGCTGTGGTTCAAGTGGCAGAGTGCTAGCCTTGAGCGGGAAGAAGCCAGGGACAGTGCTCAGGCCCTGAGTTCAAGGCCCAGGACTGGCCAAAAAAAAAAAAAAAAAAAAAAAAAGAGTACTTAGACCAATACTGCCCAGTTGAAATTTCTGTGATCACGGAAATTATCTTTTATCTGTGCTGTCCAATATAAGTCACATGCAGCTATTGAACACTGGCATTGTGTGGCAGGAGTTGAACATCTAATTTTATTTCATTCAAATTCAAATAAGCACAAGTGGCTACTGTTTTCCATCTTGGACTCAACTTTAGAAGCATATAGTCTAGTGGAATATGTTCCTTGGTTTATGTTTACAGTCTACTACTTCCTAGTTTTAGGGCCCCAAGTCTGTCATCTAAGCTTTCTGTGTCAGTTTCCTCATCTGTCAAACAGGAGGTAATAATAGGGACGAATTTTCATGATTGTGAGTTTCAAATGAAACACTGCATAAGAAACAAAGCATGGGACTAGAGCTATGGCTTAAGTGATAGAGCACTAGTCTTGACCACAAAAGCAAAGCAAGAGTGCAAGGCCCTGAGTTCAAGCTCCATTACCATCTCTCTGTCTCTGTCTCTTGTCTTTATCTCTGTCTCTCTCTCTCTCACACACACACACAAATGGAACAGAATAAAGCATATAGCATTGTGTCTAGCACAGAAAGCATCTGAGAACTGTTAATTTCTTTGTTATCAAAGTACAGAGAGATTAGTTTCATATGTAGGGCAGTGAGTACATTTCTTATCCAACTTGTTACCTTCTCCCTCATTTTTCCCCTGCCTCCCCCTCCCACTTTCCCACTCCTCCCCTTTGAGTTGTACAGTTGGTTTACACCAAATGGTCTTGTAAGTATTGCTTTTGGAATGGTTTGTCTTTTTTTTTTTTTTTTTGGCCAGTCCTGGGCCTTGGACTCAGGGCCTGAGCACTGTCCCTGGCTTCCTTTTTTGCTCAAGGCTAGCACTCCGCCACTTGAGCCACAGCGCCGCTTCTGGCCATTTTCTGTATATGTGGTGCTGGGGAACCGAACCTAGGGCCTCATGTATCCGAGGCAGGCACTCTTGCCACTAGGCTATTTCCCCAGCCCCGGAATGGTTTGTCTTTTTATCTTTTGTCTTTCAATTTTTTTTTTTGCCAGTCCTAGGGCTTGGACTCAGGGCCTGAGCACTGTCCCTGGCTTCTTTTTGCTCAAGGATAGCACTCTAGCTCTTGAGCCACAGAGCTAGTTCCAGCTTTTTCTGTTTATGTGGTGGTGAGGAATCAAACCCAGGGTTTCATGCATGCTAGTCAAGCACCCTACCGCTAAGCCACATTCCCAGCCCTGTCTTTCGATTTTGGTATTCCCTTTCCCTTCTTTAGTTCCAATACACGTATATACAGTATCCAGGGTACTAAGATCCAATACAGTGATAGCAGGGGTAAAACCACGGGAAGGGAATATGAGGGAAAAAAAGGGGTATTGTTTCACATGGTGTGTTGAAAATAATTACATCAATGATATATCACTTGTTTCCATAACATGGAGTTCATTTCGCTTAGCATCATCTTATGTGTTCATAAGGGTATAGCTATTAGGCTATTGTGATCTTCTGCTATTACTAACGTAAACATATACTAATTATTCCCTATGTGTGAAACCATAGAGTCCATGTTTCCTTGGGTCTGGCTCACTTCACTTAGTATGATTTTTTCCTAAGTCCTTCCATTTCCTTACAAATGGGGCAGTGTTGTTTCTGACAGAGGCATAGAATTCCATTGTGTATATGTACCACATTTTCCTGATCCATTTGTCTACTGAGGAGCATCTGTGTTGGTTCCATATTTTAGCAATGACAAAATGTGCTTTGATGAACATAGTTGTGCTGCTGGTTTTAGTGTGGTCTTGCTTGTAATCTTTTGGGTAGATGCCCACTTTAAAAGTGGGGCTGCTGGATATCTATGTTTAGCCTTCTGAGGAACCTCAGAGCTGTTAGTTTCTACCAGAGATTTGTGATTAGTCCACTAGAGGCCCTCACGTAAAGGGACTTCTGTTGTAAACAAGATTTCCCGGGGGGGGGGGGGGGGGAGGTATTAATTAAAGGCCAATTCAGAAGCAGAGCTCTCATTCTCAATCCTCACAGCACTGCTGGAGGCATGTCTCCATGCTTCTTTGGACCTTGGCTTTTTCATCTGTAAAGTGGGAAAAATGAAAATAGCGATCCAAATAATGCCACTTGTCTCGCTGTCCACATCACAAGAGTTGTGGTGAGGTGGATGTGTTTTATAGAGTACCTAGCCCTCTCAGAAGGGTAAGGTTTTTGCCCAGCGTTTGCATAGAGTTTAGTCTGTTTCATTGCGTAGTCCTGCCTTTGTAGAATGGATTGTCATTTCCATTGAGAGTGTTCACAACAGGAAGGTTATACTGTAGTAATACAAGCAGCAGAGCAGTGGGAAGCTAGGAGCGCCTCACAGTGTTGGACTAGTTGTAGGGCATCATGTTAAGGATGCATCCAAGATTGGCATTTGAGGCTAGGAGACTAGGCCACTGCATGGACCTCCTGTCTTCAGGCTTCTGGAAAAGGAGCAAGGCATCTGCCTCAAGGTGGGAGGCACAGAAGATGGCCCCTTAAAGCAGCTTGTAGTGTCCCATTCAGGGCCATACTGTCCAGGACTTGGCTACCTTGGCAGAGGGTGTGGACTGAGAGATGCTCTCACTGATGATGAAATTCTTCTGGCACCATTCAATAGGAAGAACATGTGGTATTATAGTCACACTTTTGTTTGAACCCTTACAATGCTAATGCCTTTGATTTTTCTGAATGTTACTTTTCTTATCTGTAAAATGGAGATGATTTGTACCTCACAGAATTATCGTAAGGAATATAGCATGTAAATGGCAGGCACACATAGGTTGTCCTTAGTAAAAAGAAATGAGTTTCCCTGTCACTTAATGTTGATAAAGAGAAGTCACTAATCAACTAAGTAGTGATGATTCTATTTCTGCTTTTTTGCAGTTAGGGGCAGAGGATAGAGAAAGAGAAGTCCCTACTGTTAGTATGAAAAAACTATCTAGGCCTTCCTTAAATAGAGGGAAAGTTTGGGTGCTGGTGACTCACACCTGTAATCCTAGCTACCCAGGAAGCTGAGGTCTGAGCATCACAGTTCAAAGCCTGCCTGAGTAGGAAACTCTGTGAGACTCTTAGCTCCAGTTAACCATCAGAAAACTGGAAGAGGAGGTGGCTCAAGTGGTAGAGTGCTAACCTTGAGCAAGAAGCTCAGGCACAGATCCCAGGCCCTGAGTTCAAGCCCCACAACCAACAAAAAAAGGAGGGAAGACAGCAGTCAGCAGTCTCTTTTCTGTACCACTTCCATGTCCACAAGAAGAATGTGAACTATTTAGGAACAGATTTTGGTGCAATAGAAAGCATGTGTCTCAGAGGCAATCACTAATACAGTTAGCAGGGAACTTGAGCAGTGTTGACTTAGCTTAGGAGCCAAAAGAGTTGCCCCACTCTGAGTTCCCAAGCAAAGCTTTCTGGAGATAATGGCTTGCTCAGAAGTCTGGAATTTAAAACTTATCTAATTTGTACATTTGGAACTGACAAAGCTTTGTTATGGAAACATCACAATTGAATTCAGTCATTTGTTGTAACATAGAAGGGATGTGTGCAAAATGAGGAGCAGAGAATAGAAGAGAAGAGAAAAAGAAGAGACCTCGACATGGGAAAATCTAGATAGAACTAAGAGAAGAGTAACAACACCGTGGCCATTGTACTTCGGGAGGAAAAATGTTGCTATTACTGATTATTGTAGCTATGTTGTTTTATACCAGCAAGGACTTTATTTTTTCTTTCTTATCCAATGGGCCCAAAGACCAACCTGTTCTTTTCGTTTTGTAATTTTAGTTGTTTTTTTTTTTTATTTTTTTTATTTTTATTTTTTGGCCAGTCCTGGGCCTTGGACTCAGGGCCTGAGCACTGTCCCTGGCTTCTTCCCGCTCAAGGCTAGCACTCTGCCACTTGAGCCACAGCGCCGCTTCTGGCCGTTTTCTGTATATGTGGTGCTGGGGAATCGAACCTAGGGCCTCGTGTATCCGAGGCAGGCACTCTTGCCACTAGGCTATATCCCCAGCCCCAGTTGTTTTTGAATAGTTAAATTAATCTTTCAGTATTTGTACAAGGGAGTTGCCATTCAACAAAGCAGTTAACGAATACAGTGCCTCTTGATCAATGTCACCCCTTTCAACATTCTCACCTATGCTTCCTACCTCACCCCACCCCACCAGCCTCTTCTGTAAACATCAGCCTGGACCGGGCTGGGAATGTGGCTTAGTGGTAGAGTGCTTGCCTTGCATGCAGGAAGCCTTGGGTTCGATTCCCTAGCACCACGTATATAGAAAACGGCCAGACATGGCGCTGTGGCTCAAGTGGCAGAATGCTAGCCTTGAGCAAAAAGAAGCCAGGGACAGTGCTAAGGCCCTGAGTCCAAGCCCCAGGACTGGCAAAAACCAAACCAAAACAAAACATCAGCCTGGTCCACCAGTGAAGGAACATGCTACTTCCCTATTTCTATTGAAGTTGCATCTCTATTTGCCCATAGTCCTGGGAAAATGGAAAAAAAAAACTCAAAAGGTGACTTCTCTGAGACCCATGGGGTTGGATACAGAAGAGATTTCTGGAAGCTTCCAGTAGCAAACTGCTTCTCTTTCTCTCTCCCTTCCTCTCTCCCTCCTCCTCCCTCCTTCCTTCCTCTTCCCACCCCGCCCCATGCTCTTCCCTCTGTCTCTCCCCTCACCTCACCCCCATCGTAGATAAGCCTCAAACTGAGTTCTGGGATTACAGGTTTGGCTACCACAGGTTTGTCTGGAGCCTACTGCCATCAAGCATATAAATTCAGGTCTCTGCATTCATTTAATAGTTGGAATCTTGGTCTCTGGAAGGCCCATAAAAGAAAGAGGAAAGGGGATCCCCATTAAATCCCCATTCTTTTTTTTTGCCAGTCCTGGGGTTTGAACTCAGGGCCTAGGTACTCTCACTGAACCACTTTGTACTCAAGGCTGGCACTCTACCACTTGAACCACAGTGCCTCTTATTGAAGATAAGAGTTTCAAGGACTTTTGTGCCCAGGGTGGCTTCGAACTGTGATAATCAAATCTCAGCTTGCTGAGTCCATTCCATATTTTGAAGACTGTAATTTTACTTTCACATGTGAGGAATGCTTATTTCTGTCATCTCTGTGGCTTCAGAAGCTACACATTCATGATCCAAAAGGTGTTTTGCTATATGAAAATGGTTATGTTTGCTTAAGAGTTGGCAGAAGGAGGACACTCTGGAATGAGGTGTTTCATTCTCTAGTAAAAATGAATTCTTGATTTTTTTACAATAATCTCTCAAGACTAGAGATAGGGCTCATGTGGTAGCGTTGCAAGGCCTTAAGTTCAAACCTTAGTACTAACAAAGAAAGAAACTCTCTTTGGAAGTGGAGGAAAGAATGAGAGTTTTTATTGCCAGTTCTGGGCCTTGAACTCAGAGCCTGAGCACTGTCCCTGGCTTCTTTTTGGCTCAAGGCTAGCATTCTGCCACTTGATGCACAGTGCCACTTCTGGCCACTTCCTATATATGTAGTGCTGGGGAATCAAACCCAGGGCTTCATGTATATGAGGCAAGCACTCTTGCCACTAGGCCATATTCCCAGCCTCTGAGTGAGAGGTTTTTTAGCCAATTGTGTGTGTGTGTGTGTGTGTGTGTGTGTGTGTGTGCAAGGACTCTACCACTAAGCCACATTCACAGCCTCTTTCTTCTCTCTGTCTCTGTCTCTCTGTCTCTGTCTCTGTCGCGCGCTCTCTCTCTCCCTCCCTCTCTCTCTCTCTCTCTCTCTCTCTCTCTCTCTCTCTCTCTCTCTCTCTCTCTCTCTCTCTCTCTCTCTCTCTCTGTCCCTGGTCCTGGTGAACAAATCCTTAACCTTGTGTACCATAGACAGGTATTCTACCACAAACATTTACCTGTAGTCCTCAAATATCTTTTTAATTCTTTCAAAATAAAACCCTGGGCTGGGAATATGGCCTAGTGGTGGAGTGCTTGCCTCGCATAACATGAGGCCCTGGGTTCAATTCCTCAGCATCACATATATGGAAAAAGCCAAAAGTGGCACTGTGGCTCAATTGGTAGCATGCTAGCCTTGAGCAAAAAGAAGCCAGGGACAGTGCCCAGGCCCTGAGTCCAAGCCCCAGGACAGGGAAGAAAAAAACCTTATTATTTCTTGTATCAGGTATGCTGCTCTTTCCCATATTATCTCATTTATGGCTCATGTGCTTCCTTCTCATCCCAAGAGGGCAGCAGAGCAGTGTCCAGTGATACTGACACCAGCCACTCCTTACATTTAACTTTTCTTCTCAAGTACCGATGGGAAAGTGGGGACACTACTCCCAGTGTAGTTGTTTGTTTGTTTGCTTTTGGTTGTTAGGCTTGAACGCAGGGCCCGAGTACTCTCCCTGAGCTCTTCTGCTTAAATGTAGTGCTCTACCACTTTGAGCCATTGCTCCACTTCTGAATTTTTGGTGATTAATTAGAGACAAGAGTCCCATGGACTTTCCTGCCTGGGCTGGCTTCGAACTGTGATCCTGAGATCTCAGCCTCCTGAATAGCTAGGATTACAGGCACGAGCTACCAGTGCCCAGCTGCGTGGTCTTTTATTTTCCTTGGTCCTTCTGACTAGAATTTTGTGCCTAATATTTAAGGAAACCCCATAGATTTTTGCATTCTTGCTTCTCGTGAACAGTTTAAAAACATTTTATTAGAATATATTCGTTGTATATTTCTGTATATGTTTACAATATATCTTTATTAGAATCACCCTCTGATCTCTCCCTTATGCTTCTTCCCCTTCTTGAAACAATTTCAACAGGTTTCATTGGTCTATTTCATACATGAATATAAATAAAGTACTTTGATCATATTCACCCACTCTGTTAAACCCTCCACGCCCTCTCCACTGGTTTTTACCCTGAACAGGATTTGTTTTACTTATATTCCTGTAATTCTCTCTCTTTCTCTTCCCCCGTCCCCGTGTGTGTGTGTGTGTGTGTGTGTGTGTGTGTGTGTGTGTGTGCACATGCATGCATGCATGCTGTCTGGGGCTTGAACTCAGGGCCTGGGCTTTTTTGCTCAAGGCTAGCATTCTACCATTTCAGCTATAGCTCACTTCTGGCTTTTTTTATATCTTCAGAGCACCAAAACCAGAATTGAGCACATAGGAGGGATGCATGAAGACTTGGGGTCTAAGAGAGCCACTCTGGGAATCATGTTCTGATTCTGTTGTCTGGGGGAATGAGTCTAATGATGAATACTTTAGGCAACATACGGAGAGAGGGTGGTGCCATGGCTGAGGGAAAGAAGAGATTGGAAGCCAGAGAAACTCAGGATCACTCTTCCCACATTCCAGGCTAAGAGCTGCCTCTTTGCCCAGCTGTAGGGCTGTCTGTAGGGCTGTGGGCTAAGGGAATCTAAGGTCCTACAAGCTCACAGGTATTGTCATGATTGAAAATGTCTCAGATTCTTGGAATCATTTTAATTTTTGTGACTGTGTGCCCTTTGGGGGCATTATCTCTCCTTAAGTCCATTTCCCCCACCAAAGATAAAGTTCACCCTGAGACCACTCTATTTTACTCTAGAATATTTTACTCTAGAACTGGGACAACTGAGTCTTCTCATTATAACCACATATATTGTGGGTATTGTTTGAACCCCAACATTGTAGGCTAAAGAGTCTCCAGATGAAACCAGTTGAAAGTTGCCTTCACAAAGGGATAAGGAGTGAGAAAAGGACACATTCTTCAAGCCTGATATCTCTTATCCTCCTTTATCTCTTCTGCCTCTGCTGGCCAGGAAGCGACTATTGGTGTCTCCTCCCCTGGTGCCTGTGGAATTTGAAGGGGAGGAAAGAAGTATATGTATCAAATCCCACTGAATGGGCTACACATCCTGTACCAGCATTCATTTCCCTTTGTTTTTACTTTGCTTTCTTTCTCCTTTGTTTGGAGATTTTTCACTCCCTTCCCCAACTGATGTATTCTTGACTGCTGGGAGCAGTAATAATAGCAACCACAACAAATAAGTAATAAAATCAAAAGCCTCACACACCCTGCTTGTGATAGAGTTAAAAATGGATGGAGTGTTTGGGGACAGAACTCTTGGCACCCAACACACATGACCCCAGTGACCTACATCTTACAACCAGGTCCCGTTTTCTAATGTCTACCATAGTGTCATCTGATTATGAATTCATCAGTAAAACAATCCATTTGCTGGGTGCTGGTGGCTCAAGGCTCTAATCCTAGATACTCAGGTACTGAGATCTGAGGATCATGGTTGGAAAGCCAGATTGGGCAGGAAAGTTTTCAGAAGATGCTCATCTCCAAGTGACCACTGAAAAACCAGAAATGGTGCTATGGCTCCAAGTGGTAGAGCACTGGCCTTGAGCAAAAAGAGCTCAGGGACAGCACCCAGGCCCTGAGTTCAAGCCCCATGACTGACCAAAACAAAACAAAACAAAAAAACAAAAAAAACATAATCTATTGATTAGATCAGGGTCCTCATGATCCAAACATCTCCTAATGATTAGATCCACCAACTGAGGACCAAGTCTTCAACTCATGAGCCTTTGGGGGGAACTTCCTGTTGAAACTACAGCACCAAGGCTGGCCACAAACTTGTGGGTTCAAGCAATCCTTCTGCCTCAGCTTCCCAACTAGCTGAGATTACAGGCTTGAGCTACTGGACCAGTGTCTGCATACTAACCTGGAACCCATTACTGGGGTCATGGATACCCTTTGAAGAGCTTCGATGCCACAGACCTATTCCTTTTGAAGATTTCTCATAATAATAGTTGGCAAGACTCTTCATTGTAAAACTGATCCCCAAAACTCTCTGTAAGATGTTAGGGGCTGATAATGGTTTGGTGAGTCATCCCATTTTCAAGTCCTATATAGACCAGTGTAGAGGAGCGTTGAAGGAGGGAGTGGGTAGAGTGAATGGCCATTTTATCCTTTCTAGATTTTGCCAAGTGAGATAGAAAGAATGTAGAGGTTCAATTATGGGCTTAGAATTCAGGCAAAATTAGATTTCAGTCCTCTCTGATTTACAATATATATGATCTTGCACAGATGATTTCATTTCAGCTAGACTTTGTTTCCTCATCTGGGAAATGGGAATGAAATTAATAAGACATTAACACAGCCGACCTCAGAAGGTTTTTGTGTGGATCCAATGAGTGAAATTCAAATAGAAATATTTTTCATAGTGGCTGCTTGGCACAGAGTGAGGACTCAGCAGTTTTGTTAATTGGATTAATTGTATAATAATTTTTGTAGTGCTAGAGATAGAGCCCACAGTCAAGTGCATGCCAAGTAAGTGCTCTTCTATGGAGCCCTAATTGCATAGTATTAACTGTTCCTAATTAAAGCCAAGAGCAGAGCCTTTAATAGGATGTATTGATTAAAAGGCCAGTAGCTCTTCTGGCTAGATCGGTCTCTAGGCCACAGTAGACAGATAGTAGAAAGGATCTTTTAGACAAAATGTTTTGCATTTTTAGCCCTCACCAGGACCTAAGGTGTTAGGGACACCAGACATATTTTCCTAAGCTCTACTGGATCACTCCAGAGGCAGGAAGTTATAATGCAGGAAAAGAAGTTAGAGCTAGAACCTTTCCAAAAGAAGCTCTAAAGGGATCTTGATTCTCAGGAGGCTGAGATCTGAGAATCAAGGTTTGAAGCCAAAAAAAAAAAAAAAAAGTCCAAGAGACTCTTATCTCCTGCAAACCAGCAAAACAAAAACAGAAGTGAAGGTGTGGCTTGAGTAAAAGAACCCCAGCCTTGAGTGAAAAAGCTAAGCAAGAGCTTAAGGCTCTGAGTTCAAGCCCCAGTATCTCCACTTAATATATTTGCTTGCTAGTCTTTGTTACATGGGTCTGTCCCAACTGAAAATATGATTGAGGAGAAATTATCTTTTCTTTGATGGACAGGATGTTTTTCCCTCTTGCTCAGTTTTCCTCATGGTTGTGATATTGTCTCCAGAGAAATTTGGAGTGGTTTTGCAGAAGAGACAATCCATTCATATCCTCCCCCCTCTGTCTCTTTCCCTCTCTCTCTCTGTACCAGTCCTGGGGCTTGAACTCAGGGCTTGGGTGCTGTTCCTGAGCTTCTTCTGCTCAAGGCTAGCTCTACCACTTGAGACACAATGCCAATTCTGCCTTTTTCTGAGTAGTTTGTTGGAGATAATAGTCTCATAGCCTTTCCTGCCCAGACTAACATCGGACTGCTATCCTCAGATCTCAGCCTCTTGAGTAACTAGGATTGCAAGTGTGAGCTATCAGCACCATGCAACAATCCATTCTTTTGAGGCTGCCTCTAGTAGCCAGGGCAAGGCCATGCTTGCTCCCTGCATGGTAAGCAGAGTGCTCAGAGGGATTCCTGAAATGGGCTTCTCTGGGGTAAGGAAGTTATTTCCTAGTGTCCTAGAGTGGAAGAAAGGCCTGAGTGATCATTTCCCTAGAGCAAATATCTATCTGAGGAATGTACAGAAATGACCTTTTCTGTTCATCTCTTACTACTATTGGAGGTGTCATATCAAATAATGTGTCACTAAAGCCTGCTCTAGGCAGGTATCCACCCATCTGCTCAGAGCCACAATACATGCTTGTCAATATTGTCTCCTCAGGCCTCCATAAAGTTGTTCAATTCACACCTTGTTGCTAGCAGCATAAACAAACAGAAATACTATGGCCAACTAGTTGGCCTTGAGCCTGCTGCCCCTAGAACACTACTGGGAAAATGCCTACCTGAGTTTTGTACAGATGTACTTGTATCTTTGGTAGAACTCTGTTGAGCAGTGGAGTGACTACTCCCAGTGGAGCCATCCTGACCGGTAGGACTTCTGAAGACCATTGTGTGATCTGAGGAGCAGCTGTCCTCATTGGTGATTGTCTCAGGCTTGCATTTCAAATGTGGAGTGCTCTCCTGCCAACCTCACACAGGCAAAGAGGGAGGGGAATGATCATAGCCTCCTATCTGTTAGAAGTTACCTTTTTTCTATAATTAATGAAGCTTTGAATGGGGTGCCCATGGCTCATACCTGTAATTGTAGCTACTCAGGAGGCTGGGATATGAGGATTGTTGTATAAGGCCAGCCTGGGCAGGAAAGTCTCTGAGACTCTTGTCTCCAAAGAACTACCCAAAAAAAAGGCCAAAAAAAAAAAGGTTTAAGTGGTAGAGTACTACTACTTGAGTAAAAGAAGCTTAGGAACAGCTTCTACGCCCTGAGTTCAAGCCCAAGGACTTGCACAAAAACAAAAACAAAACAAAAAGAAAGGTTTCTTCATGAATAGGCATCCTGTTATGAGACACTATTCTGGAGTTAGCTGAGTAATAGATAATCACCTCCATTCTCTCCCCAGAATGATCAACTCATCATCTTGGGCCCTCCATCTGCTGCTCAGCAGATACACATGCTGTTAATTGAACAGATAAAGTTTACCATTCAGTGGAAGGAGTTAAAGACATTCTCTTGGGAGTAGGGCAAGTTATTGCAAACAAAAATGAACCTATAAGGAGATTCTGCATGTTCTAACATTTGGCAGGGTCTAGTCTATCCATCTGACAACTTGCTTGAGAGAGGGGCAACTTATTTTCCACATAAAGATTAATTTGTGGTTGGGTGAAAAACAATTTCTCCCCAGTGGGCTCTGGATACTACTCTCGTGTTATAATTTACCTGGCTGCAAACCTCCCCCCTTTCCAGCTTCTCCCTTAATTGGAGCTGGGGCCTTTAAGACTATTTGTTTTCTATTGCTATGCAACAACTGACAAAGAATTTAGTCACTTATAACCACAACCATTTGTTATTTGGGGGTTTCTATGGATCAAGAATCCAGGCACAGCTGAACAAGGTCCTCTGCTCTAGGTCCTAGCAAACTGTAATCAATGTTATGAGTCAGGGTTGAGCTCTCATCTGAGGTTGCAGGTCATTTTTTAAACTGACAGAATTAAATTTTCTGTAGTTATAGGGTTAATGCCTCTGGTTTCTAGATGGTTGTTACCTGTAGATTGCTTTCAGTTCCTGGACACTGCCTATGATTCCATGCCATGTGGCTCTTCACAACATGAAGATTGGGTTTTGTTTTTCAAGGTCAACAGGAAGGCATTTGCTGCAACCTCAAATCTCTGTTATTCTCTAGTTGACCTCCAGATCACCTTTCAAAGGGCTCACCTAATTCAGTTACACCCAGTCATACAAGGAGGAGGAGATTTCCAGAGCATGTGTACTGAGAGTGGAAATCATGAACAGCATCTTAAATTTCTATGTACTACAGACGTCATGAAAATCATTTTATCCTATTAGGTTATTAAAGTGGACAACAACTACTGTCCATTGGCAATCTCCCCATTGCCAGAAGGCATCAAAGCTGTCTTCAGAATCCTTGAACCTTAATCATGTTGCAGTGTGAAATAGTTTCAACATCCTTGGAAAACAGGTTTTTCCCCTTGGCTCCCCCACCCACCTTTTCCTCCTAGTGCCTTCGTTGAGTCTTCACATGAGCCAAGACTGGCACCAAAAAATTAGCTCGAGAAAGGATTTGTTTAGCCTCATGGTTTCAAAGGTTGCAATCCTCAGTCACTTGGCCACGTGGTTGTCAGCCTATGGCAAGGCAGAATATGATGGTGACAGGGCGTAGGGGAGCAAAGTTATCCACCTCCTGGCAGATAGGAGGCTGGGGGGGGGGGCGGAATTGGGGTGAGGATACTCCCTCAGGGACCCACTGCCTCCAACTAAGCCCCACTTTCTAATTTCTACCACCTTTCCCTGAGGCTATCAAAGGACGAATCTCCATCTATGGATCAATGCATTCAGAGCCTTCGCTTAAAGTGTGGCTTAAATTCCCAATAGATCAATTTTTGATTACTGCATTGGAGACCAAGCCTTCAACACATGGTTTTTAGAGGAGACATTTTCTAACTAAACCATAACAGTGGTGGGGGGTAAGGAGAAAGAGGAATCCCCTCCTCTTACAGGTCCAAGTCCAGCCAGCCCAGCAGAATGGCATCCCACACCCAGGGTTCACATGGTGCGGATGCCTACATGTGGTCTCTGCACCAAAAATGTGACGGCTTCTAGGATACTTGGATTCTGTAAGTCAGGGATGCAGCCCACCTTGCTGAGAGAGAAGGCAGTTTCTGTTCAATTGAGAAGCAAAAGGATTCTTCCCCAAGACAAATCTTCCTCTGCCTCTTATGGCCATTACTTCTATTGCTGGTTATATAGGTGAGGTGGTTCTTAGATGACTTCCTTTTCTGAAATTGAATGTATCCTTTCATGTGCTAGTTCTCTTACATGAGACATCTAACTCAGCGGATAATCCTGTGATTCTTCCAAGTATGATTCTAGGTGCTAGGAATATCAGTGGTGAACAAAAGAAACCCAGCCCCTGCCCTTGGGGAGTCTAATATTCTAGTAAAGGGGACAGAGAAAGTAGTAATTAAATTTCAGACAGTTCTATGAAAAGGTTGATAAAGGATAACATGATGGAGACAGGAAATGCTCTACCTAGGATGCTTATGTAAGTGCTGTCCACTATGAACAAGCTGGTCATGCCACTATCTGAGGGAGAGAGCTCTCCAGGCAGAGGAAGCAGCTAATGTAAAGATTGTGAGCTTGAAAGCAAGTTGGTGCACTGGGGATTGTCAAGAAAGTGCCATGGGATTGGAGCAAAGGACAACATGAGAGGGTAGCAGGGATGAACATCAGTGGGACACAGAAGTAGAGCCAGACCAGATTAGGCCCCTGTCAAGGCTCCAGGGTTTTATTCTGAGCATGGTGACAAGTCATTGAGAGTTACAGAGGAGTTTCTGGCAAAAGGCTGATGCAACTAATGAGGCAGCTTAGTGTGATAAGCAGAATGTAATGTAGACCAAGAATTTTATTTTTTTATAATTATTGCATGTTGAAATAATAATGTTCTGGGGCTGGGAATATGGCCTAGTGGCATGAGTGCTTGCCTCTTATACATGAAGCCCTGGGTTCGATTCCCCAGCACCACATATACAGAAAACAGCCAGAAGTGGCACTGTGGCTCTGGTGGCAGAGTGCTAGCCTTGAGCAAAAAGAAGCCAGGGTCAGTGCTCAGGCCCTGAGTCCAAGGCCCAGGACTGGCAAAATAAATAAATAAAAAATAAAATAAAATAAATTAAAAAAAAAGAGTTTCACAAGAAAAAATTAAAAACTGAAATAATAATATTCTGGTTATAATTAGTTTGGTATAGTATCTTATCACCCTAACTTTTGTCTATTTGGTGGGAGTCGGTGTTACTTTTAAAACTATTGCAACTAGAAAAATTAAAATCTACGTGCTCACATCAATATTTGTATTTAATAGCATTTGTCTGAGAAATGCCTTAAACGAGAGGGCCAAGGATATAGCCCTGTGTGCTACAACATTACAAAATCAGGGCGAGAAGAAAGATCCAGCAAAGAAGTCAGAGGAAGAACAGCCAATAAAAAAGGAGGAAAGTTAGGGGAGTGGAGTATTCCAAGAGGCCAATGATAAAATTATTCAAAAAGGAGTCAAATGCTTCCAGAAGATCAGATTAACTGCCAGTTGAGTTGAAGAGTAGTTTGGGGAGGTCTTAGAAGCAGCTGCCTTTGGCAGCTTCGTGTTTGGAAGTTTAGTTGGAGAGAACCTGAAAGTATAGAAAGTGAGTGAGGTGCGACTACAAAAAAAGTGAGTATTATTCATTCCTTTGGGTTTTACATTAAGGAGGTTTAGAGAGATGGGGTAGTAATGGGAAGAAGGTTCGTAATTGAGGAGAAATTTGCATGTTTTGTTTAAGGAGACATCCCACAAGTTCCAATTGAATAATGGGCAGTGATGAGGTTCTCTTGACCTTTTGATCATTTGGGGAAATAAAGCAAGTATACTGGAAAGAATTTCAGACCTTCTGAACTCCAGAGTTAAATTGAATGGTTCTATTAGTACTCTCCGGTTTTAGCAGTGCTAAGATGAGTTCTTTCATTCTCCCTTTTGCCTTTCATATTTTTCTCTTATTGATTGCGTTTTCCCCTTCTTTTTCCACACTAGAAATAATGGATCAAAGGGAATGTCAGAATGTTGTGGCCTGGTATTTTGGCCTGGTGTTTTTCCATGAGTATCTATCTGTAATGCTCACAGGTAATAGTTTCTATCCCCACTGTTTAAAAGGCTTCCTTTGTGATGGAACTAGGGATGCTACTGTGTTTATTAAGATTAACAGAAATATTATAGTGATTTTTTCATCTATCACCCATCAAAACCACCCCCCCAGCCCCAAGCAACACACTCTCTTTCTATGTATTAAGCTTTTTCTGGACATGACATGCTAATGGAATGACTGTCCTTAAAAATATCATGATGGTCCCTTTGAACAAATAGTATACACTTTAAAAAAGGATAGGAATGTAAAAAAAATCCTTTCTGGGGTGTGTGTAGTAGTGGGTAGATGAAGGAAGGTGATTGTGATTGAAATACTATATGTACATGTGTGGAAATGGAGCAATGAAGCTTGTTGAGACTGGTTGGGGAAGGGGAAGGGAGTGAAGGGAAGTGATGGAGTCTGGTCAAGCCACATTACGTGAATACATAGACATGTCGAATGAAATCCCCTTGAACAACTAATAGATGTTAATTTTTTAACTATAAAATCAGTTGGAGGGGGGATAATTCGTCCTTGTGTTAATTCCATTTGTGTATTTTGTCTTGAATCATGTCAGAATCGAGCTGAAGGATAAGGAATAGGGATGAAAAGATTGTATTGAATCCTGAACATAAAACGATGACCTTAGAGCTCGAAGTATGCTTCCACTAGCAGAGTACCTGCTTAGCAAATGTGAGGTCCTGAGTTCAATGGTGATGATTGTTCTGATTTGCTTTGTACATTATTTTAGTGATTCCACCATGGCTGAGTCAATAAGTGAAGTATCCAGCAGTCAAGAACTTCTGGACATGACTGATGAAGGTAAGTAACCAAATAAAACCTTGATAACTAGAACTATACTGCATTTGGCCCCTAGGGGGAAAAAAGAACCAATTCCCAAGAAAACAAGTTCCTATCAAATTATTTGTAATAACCTTACAGTCATATCATATGTACTCTTAATCTTTCTAAGCTCTTCTCTGTTATCTCTAACTCCTAATAAACATTTTTCTGAGGCCCTGTCATCTTTGCAGGTGACTACTGAACTCTACTCACAGAGGCAGGAGTTTTTCTGCTCAATCAGAAAAAACAGTCAAAAGCAACAATAACCTCACAGATTCAACCAAAGTTGATAACCAATGGAGGAATTCATAATTTGAATAGGAAAGAGGGGATGTAGAAATAAAATGATGCTCCTAATAGGCTTCTATTCAATGGGTTCAATTTACCATATTCTTTGTAAAACTTGCTCGGATGGACACTGGTGCATAATTGTGGCATTTGTCCAGGTGTGGTAGGTGAGTATGAATGGGATATTAGAAAAAGAGACATAGGGGCTGAGAATATGGCCTAGTGGCAAGAGTGCTTGCCTTGTTTACATGAAGCCCTGGGTCCAATTTCCCAGCACCACATATATAGAAAACAGCCAGAAGTGGTGCTGTGGCTCAAGTGGCAGCCTTGAGCAAAAAGAAGCCAGGGACAGTGCTCAGAACCCGAGTCCAAGGCCCAGGACTGGCAAAACAAACAAACAAACAAAAGCCCACAAAAACTATTAGAAAAGGAGATATAGATCACAAACAATATATGATTTAGGTTTTCTTCATTATTATTCATGCATATTAATTATACACAATAATGGGCTTCATGAAGACATTTTCACATATATGTAGGAGGTCTTCTGACCATTTTTACCTCCTTTTTTTTCTCAAATTTTTATTATCAAACTGATGTACAGAGATGTTACAGTATCATACGTTGGGCATTGGATACATTTCTTGTACTGTTTGTTGCCTTGTCCCTCATGCCCCCCTCCCTCCCCCCCTTTCCCTCCCCCCCCCCCCGAGGTGTTCAGTTCACTTACACCAAACAGTTTTGCAAGTATTGCTTTTGTAGTTATTTCTCTTTTTTTTACCCTGTGTCTCTCAAATTTGGTATTCCCTTTGAATTTCCTACTTCCAATACCAGTAAACACGGTTTCCAATATACTCAGATAAGATATAGAGATAGTGTAGGTACAACCACAGGAAGGTGATACAAGAATATCATCAATAATAGAAGCTACAGATACACATGGGACGTTGAAAGTAGTTACAACTGTGATATAACAATTGTTTCCATAACATGGAGTTCATTTCACTTAGCATCATCTTATGTGTTCATAAGGGTATAGCTATTGGGCTCCTGTGATCCTCTGCTGTGACTTGCCTAAACCTGTGCTAATTATTCCCTATAAGGGAGACCATAAAGTTCATGTTTCTTTTGGTCTGGCTCACTTCACTTAGTATAATTTTTTCCAACTCCTTCCATTTCCTTACAAATGGGGCAATGTCATTCTTTCTGATAGAGGCATAAAATTCCATTGTGTATATGTACCACATTTTCCTGATCCACTCATCTACTGAGGGGCATCTGGGTTGGTTCCAGATTCTAGCTATGACAAATTGTGCTGCGATGAACATTGTTGTGCTGGTCTGCCTTGTAACTTGGGGGGCTGACATCACTGAATATGTGGGTATGAGATGCTGAAGTTGCTTGTGGATCCTTGAGGGCCAGGCTTGGATCCTCATCTCTGATTACCATTGCTTAGAGAGACCCACTTAAATGTTTAAGAAATGAATGATTGATGAACTAAAGGAAACATTTCCTTATCAAGGCAGATGCAACTGACAAATCGACCTATATTTTTGCATATGAGTTAGACAGATGCCAACAAAAGAAGGTCAAAGTCCAGTACAGGATGATGAGTGGTGGTCAGAAAATGCCCTTTTTCTGTTCTCAGAGGTTGTTTGTGCTTGGGAATGTTTTTAGAATTATGCAGTGCTGTTAAGAGGCTGAAAGGAAAGAAAGATTTAAAAGAATGTTTTCCATCCAAGCAGCAATGTAAGCAAACAAGAACATCTTTGTTCTTTTTTGTTTCTCTGAGTTGGGGCATCTCTAATGTAATCCAGACTGGCCTCAAATTCAAGATTCTCCTGTCTCTACTTCCCAGGACCTGGATTGTGGGTGTGGACTACTACATTCACTTGGGGTTTTTTGTTGTTGTTTTTTTTGCCAGTCCTGGGGCTCGAACTCTGGGTCTGGGCATTGTCCCAAGGCTCCTTTTGCTCAAGGCTAGCAATCTACCACTTGAGCTGCAGTGCCACATCTGGCTGGCTTTTTCTGTGATTATTTGGTGACAAGAGTCTCATGAACTTTCCTGCCTGGGCTGGTTTCAAACTGTGATCCTCATATCTCGGCATCCTGAGTAGCTAGGCTTACAGGCGTGAGCCATCAGCACCTGGATACACTCAGTTTTATGCTATACATTTTAAAATCTAAGTTCAACCTAAATGAGATGGTCTGCCTGTGTGCATGGTGGATCCACGAAGATACAAACCAGAAGCAACCACTTCTTCACTGGCTTTAGCCATGATTTTTTTTCTGGAGTGGGAGTTGGGGGCTGGGAACAGGCCTTCAACTGGCTGTTTTGTGGTGTGTGACACACATGGCAGGCCCTCATTAGATAATGGTATTGAAAGCTACTTGGGTGTTTGGAAATGTATAGTTCTTGGGCTTCCATAGGAAATGAATGTCTTTGTTATAGAAGTCCAGTAGCTGACAGCTTTTGGCTCTGTACACTGACTACTACTGTGATCTCTTACAGTAGCATGGGTGATCTATATAAACACTACTAGGTACAAACATGGGCTTTGACCCTTCACTAACTGTTAAGGCCTATGTATCCTTTGTGTTTTTAATGTAAGCCTCTGCAGGGATTAGCTGCTGATAAATTAAAAACAGCTCCTAAACAACAGAAAGCCTGCCAAGCCAATGTATGGCAAAGATCATGGCTTTCATTAGGATTATAAAAGCAATATAGCATGTAGATGATGTATCACTCCCAAGCCTGGCATCTAGGACAGGAAAATGCCCTAATCAAAAACAGGCTGAAGAGTTTAGGTATGTCACTCAGTGGTTGAACACTTCTGTAATATGTGCAATGCCCCACTGGGTTCCTTTTCCAGCACAGCAATAAAAAGAGTTAACTGAAGACTGGGGCTCTTGCAGCTGACATTGTAAGTCTGGCAATCAGTTGTGACTAGCTTAGAAATCCATTCCTCTGGTTAATGCACATACAACCTACCACATTTGACAGTTACCTTCCCCTATCCTCCCAATTACCAGCTTATAAAGGTATATGGCTACCATATTCAGAGCCACCTCACGGGGTAGAATGGAAACATTATTTTTCTCTAGTGCCCCAGATGGAAAGAAGTGTGCATTGCTGCTTAAGATATTTTGAATCCTAATAGAAAACTAAGTTGTTTTTGTCCAGAAAGTGATGAGAATTTGAAAGAATACTGGAATCAAGGCATACTTAAATTACAGCACCTGTTTCAGTTCTAAAATTGCTAGTCATTTTGTTTATTTAGGAGCACAAACTATGTGAGTGTAGGATTTTTTTCTGCTTATGCAATGATTATGTTTGGTAAATTTGCTCTTACAGCTTGAAGAGTTTATTGGCAATGTTTATATTCAGCTAGTCAGTGTTTATAGATTGTGTCACAAAAGTAGCTACAACCTGCTGATGCTTCTGTTTTTGTGTTGGCTGGTGCCTAAGAAGCAGACTTGCGGCTTCAGATTCTCTCCCTTTGCCTTCTTCCCTTCTATTCTGTGATTTTAAAAAATTATTGTTATTATAAAGGTAATGTATAGAGGAAGTTACAGTTACATAAGTCAGATAATGCGTACATTTCTTTTTGGACAATGTCATCCCTTCCCTCATTCTCTCCCTGTTTTTCCCTCCTGATGTTCTTAACATTATGTTATATTCTGAGCATAAAGTTGTCCCCCTTTCAGATACTCGCTTGTCAAGAATCCATAAATTTAATTCCAAAATGGCAGTACAGCCAGGTGCCAGTGGCTCAAGCCTGTAATCCTAGCTCCTCAGGAGGCTGAGATCTGAGGATCGAGGCTAGAAGCCAGCCCAGGCAGAAAAATGCGTGAGACTCTTATCTCCAATGAACCACCAGAAAACCACAAGTGGCACTGTGGCTCAAAGTGGCAGAGTGCTAGACTTGAGCCAAAATTCTCAGGGACAGCACTCAGGCCCTGAGTTCAAACACCACAACTGACAAAAAAGGGGCTAAAATATACTACATAGTCCCCTGTTTGTAAAAGGATCTTTCTCACTGGGCAGGAAAGTTTAAATGGTATATTGGAGCTGACTCCCACTGGCCTGGGAGACTGACTATACATCTCTTCCCCCAAATCATATTGTATCTTCAAACTGGCCATAATGGGAGTATTTATACTAAATGTATAGGCAAATAAAACAAATCATGCATTATCTCAAGGGCTTGTTGTTAAACATTTTCTAGTGCCAAACTGAAATTTTGATTACTCAGAATTTTATATACAAACTTCACAATTTTATGGGTTCTAGAAATAATTTGCAAGTGGAAGATTAAGAGAGAGAGTCAAAAAGCAAAATAGGGGCTGGGAATGTGGCTTGGTGGTAGAGTTCTTGTCTAGCATTCAGGAAGCCCTGGGTTCGATTCCTCAGTACCACATAAAAGAGAAAAGGCCATAAGTGGAACTGTGGATCAAATGGTAGAGTGCTAGCCTTGAGCAAAATGAAGCTCAGAGACAGTGCCCAGGCCTGATTTAAAGCCCCTTGACTGGCAAAAAAAAAAAAGGCAAAATAGGGATTGTTTTAGAATCAGCCTACTCTGCTGTAAACTTCCAAGAACTTTTGTAGAGAATCCTGACAGTCATTTTCTGTGGAAAACAAACATCATTTAAAATACTTAAATTTATTATTAAACAAATTACTGTGATCTTTTTCTGAAAAAAAAAGGTAAAAAGGGAACATGGGGAAAGACATGAATTTCCAGCCAAGATTATACAAGAATATCCTAGTACATAAGTAATTGTCTAAGTAATCCAAAACAGAAATTACTTAAGCAGCAATTGGCAAGCAAACACTCCTATGATCTTTCGTTGTCCCACTCCTAGATGGCTGCTGCTTCTAATCAAATAGATTTCAGAGTTGATTATACACACAGCACTGTTTCTAGTGAACATAAATTGAATAAATAGAATTATATCTGTATCTAATTCTTTTCTTATTGATACTCAGAACTTAGGAAATACTCGTCCTTCAATACTTGGAGTGGTTGAGGCAGTGAATGAACAAATGAAAGAATGAAGGAATGGAATAAAGAACATTACATTTTTGGTGTCCAGAGAAAAGACAGTCAGGATTAGATTAACACAAAACTAATTAACGACAGGCTTTGCAGTTCAGAGACCTTCTTTAATAGGTAGGCCTAGGAGCACCCACCTAAATTACACACCTAAATCATGACATTCAGAGCTAAGTAGAACTGTAGGTAGCATTTCCCAATGTGTGGTTCTAAACACTTTTCTCATGTGCATTTGGAAGATACTATTGTTACCCAATTTAGGGAGTTCTACCATAAATATAAGCATCAAAAAGTCTCCCAAAGGGCTGGGGATATAGCCTAGTGGCAAGAGTGCCTGCCTTGGATACACGAGGCCCTAGGTTCGATTCCCCAGCACCACATATACAGAAAACGGCCAGAAGCGGCGCTGTGGCTCAAGTGGCGGAGTGCTAGCCTTGAGCGGGAAGAAGCCAGGGACAGTGCTCAGGCCCTGAGTCCAAGGCCCAGGACTGGCCAAAAAAAAAAAAAAAAAAAAAAAAAAAAAAAAAAAAAAAAAGTCTCCCAAACATCTTGTTGGAAAGCAGACCACTGTCTAATCCCACATCTCCTCCGTTGATCTGTTTTTCATGTAAAAGAATTTAGGAGCATCCCTCAGAACACAGAGAGGTACTGATCAGGTGCAGTCCCTTCATTTCCCACTGAGTTCTGTAGAAGTCGAATGCCTTTCCCATAGTAAGGTCACAGAGCTAAGCCATCTCACATTCAATCCCAATATTCCAAGTGTTCTGACACTGAACCAGCACACACCTTCCATCATAGCGGCCATACTGGCTGGGTCTTTTGCTGTCAGTGCAGCCTTTGCTACACTGGAATGAGGCCTTCCAGAGAGCAGACTTTTGAAATGCCACTCCTGACTTGGTCAATAATTTCATGTGAAAGCACTGAGAGCTAATTCTGTCCCTCTGAAAAGGGGATGATTTTTATATTTTCCCCCTTTTCTACTGAGTTCTAATGAAGGCATATACATGTGCTTACTTGGACACCAAAGAAAACCAACACAGTCTTTAAGAGCATTTAAAGTTCACATTCCTCATTGCTCCCTTGGGTGATTATTAGAAATAGGAGCAAATTTTCATTTATCTGCATAGGCAAAGGGCAAGAACCCTGTAGAGAATCCAAATGGATTGTCACTAGTTGAAGAATGTATACTTTCCAAAACCCCTTTGGTACCCTGAGTTTCGCATAGCTTTTGCAAAGGCAGTTTCTTTTTTCTGCACAGTCCTTTCTTCTTTCTGAGACGCAGGCCTCTCCCTTGCTCATTTGCTCTTCCTCTGGGAAGTATTCACTGACGACATCAATTAACTCCACTTAGTCCTTTCCAGCTTCTACTTAGCTTTCTAAAGATCCTAAAGTGTTTTTCACATGTAAAAGCTTGCTGCCCCATTGGAACACAATGATTCCAGTCAGTGGAACATACCAGTCAGGGGGCAGAGGGGTGTGTGTGTGTGTGTGTGTGTTCAAAAATGAGAAGCAAATACCTTGTGAGTTTGGCCAGAATAGAGGCCAGCTTAAGAGCACTGAATATCCTCTGGGTTGTTTCTTTCACTAACAACTCAGACACTTTGGATACTAGTGAGTTTCTAAGAAAGGTGCAAACAAATGGGTGGTGCTGTGGGCACAGATCACAGCTCTCATTCGTGTCATGAAGGTCTTCCCCCCCCCGCCCCCGTTCCCATCACCACAAACTTCCCCTTCCTCCAGAACTCTGTCTCACTTTCACTTTTTAACTTTCAGGAAAGAAAAAATCCAAATTTCGAGTCTTCAAGAATTTTTTTGTCAAGAAAAAGAAAAGAAGTTCTGATGATGCCCAAGGAGGAAAAGTGCTGAAGCCAAGTTTATCCAGTAGCAACATTCATATCACTTCGCTGAAGCCAATTCATGAAGGTCAACAAGTTGAACTTAGGTAAACTCAGATGGAATACAGAGGGTGGAACCAGGGCAAGGACACATAACTACATCAGGTCCACCCTTGGCAACCAAATGACCAATGGGCCTTTGGTGTCAGGAGCTTCCATTCTTTCTAGCTCAATGGGTGGGGCACAAAGCCATTACCAGAACAGTTATATCCAGGGATCTTCTTCATGAGTAGGTATTTATTGTCTTGGTTGTGTGGCTCGGTAGGATGGAGCACAGAAAATACACAGATGTTGCAGATGGATCAAGGAAGCCATCTTGTCACAGAATAATTGGAGACATGGCATCTACTGCTAATGAAAAGCTACTGGCCCATTTCATGCAGTGGGGGATGACTGATATCATTCTGAAGGTTGGATGTGGTTTGCCAGCCAGGCCCTAGATTACAGATCTGCCAGTTCTCATAATGAGTGAATAAAACCTCAGACCTTAAAGCCATCTGGTTGTGTTTGGGCTAGGCGGACATATAAAGCATATGTCACATTGTTAGGAGAAATTTAACCACAAATTGATGGTGCGCATATTCTCCAATCATTACAACTGATTTTGGAGAAGAATTCTGTTGTTCAAATGCTTTTTTGTTCTTGTTATAACCATATATAATGCCCTAAGGAAAAGTAAGTGGTCATAATGCATAAATAAATGTTTTAGCATCAAAAAACCAATAAAATCTTTATAGTGCTATAAAAGTACACAAAAAAGCAAGCTAGTCCAATTCCTCACCTTTCATGTAACATGAGGACAAATGCTAGAGGTGGTTACAGAGAGTATGTTTTGCAGCCACTACTGCCACCCTTATTCATATTTTTATTTGTGATGCCCCAATTTCAATATCCCATTGTCTTTTTTCACCTAGACTCTTGGTACCCTCAACTGTCCCTTGATGAATTGAGTCTCTGTTTCTCTCTCTCTCTCTCTCTCTCTCTCTCTCTCTCTCTCTCTCTCTCTCTCTCTCTCTCTCTCCCCCCATAGGGATCTGAAGATCTCCCTTAACCTCAGTTTCATGCTTAATGCTTAATGTGCTGGAGCAGAAACCCTGGAGGAGGTCACTAAGGAGTTAGGAAGGGAGACTAACATTTTCACTTAGTCTATACAATAGAACTAGTATCTATTTCCCAGACTGTTATGTGTCTGATGGAAGGAACAAATGCTATTTCTTCATTTTGATTTCTTAACGCATGGTTTATAATGTACTGCTTTGGCTGATATTTTTTTGTCAGTTATTAAGTTTGAACTCAGGGCCTGGGCACTGTTCCTGAGATGTTTTTTCTCAAGGCTAGTACTCTACCACCACCACCAAATTGTTAGTGGTGGTTTCCTCTGAGAAATGGCACTATAGATAGGAGGGGTATTTTACTTTTATGCCTTATATACGCTTGTATAATTTGAATTTTTAAAATGATAAACATGTTCTTTGTATAAGATATGGCCTATTTACCATTAAGTTCACCTATTTAAAGTACATAATTTAATAGTGGCGATTTTTAAAATGATAAACATGTTCTTTGTATAAGATATGGCCTATTTACCATTCAGTTCACCTATTTAAAGTACATAATTTAATCGTGGCATACGAGTAATATACCCCTCCTGTCTATAGTGCCATTTCTCAGAGGAAACCACCACTAACAATTTGGTGGACATCCTTCTTGACTTTTTTCTTTTTTTATTAATTAAAAAATTTTTGACACGGTGTTGTGCAAAAGGGGTACAGTTACATAATAGGGAAGTGTGTACATTTCTTGTGATATCTTACACCCTGTTTTTCTTTCCCTTCCCTAGATCAGTTAGACATATGTACAATACACAGTGTATCAAAAACATATACAGTATCCACGTGGCCTACGCCAAAGGAAATTAACTTAGGACTTTAAATGTAACATCAACAATTAGACTTTTTTCTTTAACCATAAGCTGTATCTGCATGTACTATATGTATATATAGTAAGTGGATCCATACCTTATTTTTTCACTTCCCATTTCATGGACAGCTTTCTATGTCAGTGCATATGCATTTCTATACTCCCTCTAAACTACCTATGGTGAGCAAGACTTTGAATACACATTTGTCTTCTGTTTCTATAGCCACTGAGATGATGTTTATAATGCCTTTCCTATTTGTTCAGGTCTAGGAGCAGCATGGGGAACAAAGCCTTATCCCATGATAGCATCTTCATGTTGGATCCTGCATCTGAAAGACCAACAAGTCAGTGCTCCTCAGTGGAAGTCCAGAGAGGCAGACCTCTGCAGGTAGTAGTGAGCTAAGCATTAGTGCATACTTGAACTACTACTCTTCTTCCATTTCCTAATCCTATCCTCCTGTCTACTGCCACCAAAAAATAAATAGGGAGAAGTTCTTCTCTGCTTGTCAGTTGGTTCTACCTCCACCAGGATGTCATAAGGATTATACAACAAAAATGTGCTTCCTTAGTTGTCAGAGTTTTGGTTGGTATTTCCTTGTTGACTCTGCTAACACACCAGGAAAATGCTTTCATTATTTTAGCAGTGACACTCCATTATTTATGTCCTAGCATACCAACCCCCAAGTGTTTCTCTCTCTTCCACAGAAATCTTTTGTTTCCAGAACTCTGCCTAGAGATGACATGGTTAATATGCCTGAAGTGGTGTCTGATACTGTATATGAAGCTATATATTTGCCCAAAGATGGAATCTGGGTTGGAGGCTCCAAGATTAATGAGGTAATAGAGTGTAATTATTCAGAGCATGGGCAGCTAAGTTAGATAGACCTGTGCTTGAATTCTTGCTCGGCTCTTATTAACTGCACGACCCTAGGCTAGTTGCTTAGTCTCTTTGAGCCTTCATTTCCTCATCTACAATAGGTATATCATTAATATCTAACCCCCGTAGGAGTTGTTTTGTGAGAATTGAATGAAGATTTGGAAAGGTTAAAGAAATTGTTCAAGCTCACCTAAGTAATGTTATAGACTTGGAAATCTGACTCAGGTATGTTAGCCTCAAAATCTTTCCACCATCCTAGTTTCTTTTTCTTTTTTTTTTTTTTTTTGGCCAGTCCTGGGGCTTGGACTCAGGGCCTGAGCACTGTCCCTGGCTTCTTTTTGCTCAAGGCTAGCACTCTGCCACTTGAGCCACAGCGCCACTTCTGGCCGTTTTCTATATATGTAGTGCTGGGGAATCGAACCCAGGGCCTCATGTATATGAGGCAGGCACTCTTGCCACTAGGCCATATCCCCAGCCCCACCATCCTAGTTTCTAACACATTCATTTCCTTTGTATCTACCTGGTCAAGGGGCAGCTGTATTCCCAGTAAAATGCAGAATGTCTATAGGATAATGCCTTTCCTCCAGTGAATCCTAAATTTACAGTAAGCATACACTATGCATTTCTCAGTCTACTTTTCTGAAACTCAGATTCAGATATTCCAGCAAGCTGCGTGTTCCTGCTCTGAATTCGGGGTGAAATTCTTTTCCAAGACAATTGTAGAACTAAGGAAGGCCACACAGGAGGAGACCCTTCCCCAATGGAGAGCTAATTATTTTTACACTTGGCAAAAAGTGACACTTATTTCTGACATATCTGCTTAAGACTTCTATAGGACATGCTCTGGTTTCTGCACAGTGGATAGTAGAAGTTGTGCTCAGTCCATTAGCCACGAAGGATAGAGAAGAAAACACTGAGCTGGTCACCAAATGTGCTGACCTGTGGCTGTAAAGCAGGATCTGAAGTCAGGACACTGCTGCCCTCTAGTACTTCAGAAGGAAAAGTAACTTCTGGGCAGTTTTCAGTCTTCAGGTTTGAATATTAACACTAGCTCTCACTTGCCTCCATAGAGATGACCTCATGGCTAAAATCAAGTGCCACATGGCAATTTCTCACATTTGCAGAGAAGGAATCTGTTTCCCGGTAACAGGGAAAGATTCCTGTCTTAATTTCAGCAATTGAGAAGCTCATATAATAGAGATATTTACAAAAAAAAAAGGTTAAGCCACATGCTGGTGGCTCAAGCCTATAATCCTAGCTACCCAGGCGGCTGAGACCTAAGGATCAGAGTTTAAAGCCAGCCCTGGAAGGAAAGTCTGTCAGATTCTTATCTCCAATAAACTACTCAGAGAAGGCTGGAAGTGGTGCTGTGGCTCAAGTGGTAGAGTGCTAGCCTTGAGCACAAAGGCTCAGGGACAGTACCCAAGCCCTGAGTTCAAGCCCCACAAGCAACAAAAAAGGTTAATTTAGTCAAAATTAATGATAAGGTACTAGTAACATTGCTTCTTACAATGAAAGGAATAGGGGGAAATTACAGTAGCCAACACATAAGTT